>NC_142049.1:37288426-37590634 GCF_982192425.1 Myodes glareolus
ACAAAAGTGTATGATTGGATATGTTCATACATGATTTAACTCTGTCTTAAAATACATTCTATGTCATGATAAATATTTAAGGTTATAACAACCTATTCAGATTGTTAAGGAATGATCAAGTTCTTTAATTTTTATCATGCTAAGTACTGACATAATCACTTACAGTGACAAAGGTTTACCTTGTCCCATTATGTTTTCAGAGTTAAACTTAAAGAAAATAACTAAAAAACAAATTTATCTTCTCAGATATAAACAATAGATAGATAGTACTCAAATGCTCACAATCTGCAGAATATGACAATTAAAATATTTACTTAAAAATACTTTTTGTCATAGGCAGACATGCCAGCTCCTGGCAGTTGCCTTATTTCCACCAAAGAGGACAGATAGGAACAGGAGAACCTCCACTCCAAACTTGCTTCAGAAGTGGCAGCAAAACACACTGAGAAAACCTGCTTTTCACCTTAACTGTTGCAAAGATCTTCTTCACATTATGGACAACAGGACACTGAGCAATCAATTGCCTCAAACTGCCTAGACAAAGGCAGGCTAATCATCCCACGAGTACTTACTCCACAGACTTATGAGACCTTCTTGAGCCTTACAGACCTACCTGTGCCGTCCAGAAGATGGATGTTTCTCTGAGATCTCTGCCTTCAATGACTATAAAGGACCCTGGGGTGACTGTTTATGTCACCAAGCAAGTAAGTCTCTTCCATTTTCAATTACTAACCCAGGTGGAATTTATCCTTCTCAAAATTATGATGCAATCTAGACTAGAGTAGTAGTAGCTTTGCAAATTTGACTACAGCAACCAGGATTCAAGCAGACTTCTAGGTTGTCTATGTAGGGTTCAAGCCTCACTCTCTTAGAGCCAATACTAAGTCTATACAGAGGTCATCTTGCTACCAGACTCAAAAAAGAGAGATAAACTCAACAAACAATTATTAGTGCAACTTACTAACATTCCTTTAACTTACTTTGCAGTGACTACCTTCAGCAATCAAATGCTTGTGTCTCTTGAGTGTTAAGTTGACGTCATAATGATTGGAAAGGTACAGATACTTGAAGGTTCACTAATGTGAAGACAAAAAAAATTTAAGATAAATCACCTTTTCATTTGTGAAATCGATGGTCCCCTGTAACATAGCTTATTCCAATACTGAGGGGACCTAAGAGAGGGCAGACCAGAAAAAAATTCCAAGTACTCAGACAGTCACAGCAAAAATTGGATCGAGAAAGCAGGAAACTGCTGGCCTTATTTGAAGGAAGAAATGGGTAGGAACCAATGCAAAAATTCCTCCAATATCCTAAAAAAAAGCATGTTAACACCAAACCCCAGTGAAACACAACAGGAAGACATGATCATCCCTACCAAGAAGAAGTTGAAGAAAACAACTTTAAATGTAACTTTATGAAAATTTTTGAGACCTTATAGAGGAAGTGAAAAACTCCCGTAAATAAATGGAAGAGAAGACAAATAAAAAGTTGGAAGAAATTAATAAATCTTTCAAAGATACCAAAGAAAACCAAGAACAAACAAACAAACAAACAAACAAACCAAAACAGGTGAAGAAATCAGTTCAAGACCTGAAGACTGAAAGAGAGGTAATAAAGAAAACAAAAACTGAGGGAATACTGAATATGGAAAATCTCGGTAAATGAACAAGTACTGAGACAAGTATAAGCAACAGAATACAAGAGGTAGAGGAAAGAAGCTTAAGTGCTGAATATACCATAGAGGAAATAGACTCATTGGTCAATGAAAACATTAAATCTAACAAATTCTTAACAGAAAAAATTCAGGAAATCTGTTACACCATGAAAAGTCCAAACCTAAAAAATATAGTTGTTGAAGAAGAAAAAGAACTCTAGTTCAAAGGCATAAAACATGTATTCAAGATTGTCTGTGAGGTCCTTGGCCCAGGAACAGTTCCTGCTCCTGCACTGAGGAGATCCATCCAGAGTCAGTCACAGCATAGATTGAATCAAGATGCCAAGACTCTCCTGGCTGTATTTGAAGGAAGAGATGAGCAGGCATCAATGAAAGAATTTCTCCAACAACCTGAAAGGCAACATGACAACATCAGATTCCAGGGATCACTCAACAAGAAGACTTGAACACCCTATTCCAAAAGAAGTAGAAGAAATTGACTTTAAACAGAACATTATGAAAATAATAGAGGACCTTAAACAGGAGGTGAAAAACTGCTACAAAGAAATGGAGAAGACAAGCAAAAAAGTAGAAGAAATTAATAAATCTCTCAAAGATACCCAAGAAAATCAAGATAAAGTAATCAAACAGGTAAAGGAAACAGTTCAAGACATGAAAAATGAAATGGAGGTAATGAAGAAAACACAAACTGAGGGAAGGTTGGATATGGAAAATCTGGGTAATCGATCAGGAACTACAGAGACAAGTGTAACCAACAGAATACAAGAGAAAGAAGAAAGAATCTCAGACACGGAAGATAGTATAGAGGAAATAAACTCATTGATTAAAGAAAATAACAAATTCTTAACATTAAACATCCAGGAAATCTGGGAAACTGTGAAAAGACTAAACCTCAGAATAATAGTGGGTAGAAGAAGGAGAAGAATTACAACCAAAAGTCCAGAAAATATATTCAAGAAAATTATAGCAGAAAACTTTCCTAACCTAAAGAAGGATATTCCTATGAAGGTACAAGAAGTATACAGAACACCAAATAGACTGGATCAAAAAAAGCATCCCATTGCCATATAATAATCAAAACAGAAAACATACAGAATAAAGAACGAATATTAAGAGCTGCAAGGGACAAAGATTTAGTAACATATAAAGGGAAACCTATCAGAATTACACCTGACTTCTCAATGGAAACCATGAAAGCCAGAAGGTCTTGGATAGATGTGCTGCATACACTAAGATACGATGCAAGCCCAGGCTACTATACCCAGCAAAGCTTGCATTTACCATCAATGGAGAAATCAAGATATTCTGGGACAAAAACAGATTTAAACAATATGTAGCCACAAACCCAGCCTTACAGAAAATACTAGAAGGAAAATCAAAAACCAAGGAAGCCAACAACACCCATAATAACATAAGCATCTAACAAACCTTCACCAGCACAACTCAAAGAAGGGAAACACACAAACACTACCACCAGAAAAAAATAACTGGAGTTAGCAACCACTGATCATTAATATCACTTAATATCAATGGATTCACTACACCTATAAAAAGGCACAGGTTAAGAGAATGGATACAAAACAGGATCCAACATTCTTCTGTTTACAATAAACACACCTCAACCTCAAAGACAGACACTATCTCAGAGTAAAGCGGTGGGAAAAGGTTTTCCAATAAAATGGTCCAAAGAAACAAGTGGGTGTGGCTACACTAATATCTAACAAAATTGATTTCAAACTAAAATCAGTCAGAAGAGATGGAGAAGGACACTTTATTCTCATAACAGGAAGAATTCATCTTGAGGAAGTCTCAATCCTGAATATCTATGCCCCTAATATAAAAGCACTCACATATGTAAAAGAAACATTACTAGAACTCAGAACATACATCAAACCTCACACTCTAATAGTAGGAGATTTCAACACTCCTCTCTTACAAATGGACAGGTCAACCAAACAGAAACTTAATAGAGAAATAAGAGAACTAACAGATGTAATGAACATAATAGACTTAACAGACATATGTAGAACATTCTACCCAAACAGAAAAGAATATACCTTCTTCTCAACATCTCATGGAACCTTCTCACAAATTGAATACATAATTGGTAACAAAGCAAACATCCATAGATGCAAAGAAACTGTAGTAACCACCTATGTACTATCAGATCTCCATGGAACAAAGTTGGAATTCAACAAGAATTCTACCCCCAGAAAGCCTATAAACTCATGAAAATTGAATAGTCAACGACTGAACGACCCCTGAGTCAAGGAAGAAATAAAGAAAGAAATTAAAGTCTTCCTTGAATTCAATAAAAATAAAGACACAACATACCCAAACCTATGGGACACTATGAAAGCAGTCCTAAGAGGAATGTTCATAGCACTAAGTGCCAACATAAAGAAAACAGAGAAAGCACACATTGGAGACTTAACAGCACACCTGAAAGTTCTAGAAAAAAAAAGAAGTAGACTTACACGGAAGAAGTAGAAGACTGGAAATCATCAAACAGAGGGCTGAAATCAACAAAATAGAAACACAGAAAACAATCCAAAGAATCAACGAAACAAAAAGCTGGTTCTTGGAGAAAATCAATAAGATTAACAAACCCCTATCCTAACTAATCAAACAGCAGAGAGAGAACACGCAAATTAATAAGATCAGAAATGAAAAGGGAGACATAACCACAGACACAGAGAAAAATCGAGAATCATTAGATCTTACTAGAAAAGCCTGCATGCTA
Source organism: Myodes glareolus (assembly GCF_982192425.1). Classification (NCBI taxonomy): domain Eukaryota; kingdom Metazoa; phylum Chordata; class Mammalia; order Rodentia; family Cricetidae; genus Myodes; species Myodes glareolus. The sequence continues at coordinate 37,292,845 of NC_142049.1, forward strand.
AAAAATTGGAAAATGTAAAATAAATGGACATTTTTTAGATAAGTACCATATACCAAAATTAAATCAAGACCAGGTGAACAATTTAAATAGACCTGCAAGTCGTGAAGAATTAGAAGCTGTCATCAAAAACCTCCCTACCAAAAACCAGGACCAGATGGTTTCAATGCAGAATTCTACCAGAACTTCCAAGAAGAGCTAATACCTATACTCCTTAATGTATTTCACAATATAGAAACAGAAGAGTCATTGCCAAACTCCTTTTATGAAGCTACAGTTACCCTGATACCAACACCACACAAAGGCTCAACCAAGAAAGAGAATTACAGGCCAATTTCACTCATAAACATCGATGCAAAAATTCTCAATAAAATACTAGCAAACCAAATCCTAGAACACATCCAGAAAATTATACATTATAATCAAGTAGGCTTCATCCCAGAGATGCAGGGCTGGTTCAACATACGAAAATCTATCAGTGTAATCCATGATATAAATAAAGAGAAAGAAAAAAAGCATATGACCATTTCATTAGATGCTGAAAAAGCATTTGACAAAATTCAACACCCTTTTATGATAAAGGTCTTGGAGAGATTAGGGATACAAGGTTCATACCTAAATATTATAAAAGCTATATACAGCAAGCCGACAACTAATATCAAATTAAATGGAGAGAAACTTAAAGCCATTCCACTAAATCAGGAACATGACAAGGCTGTCCACTCTCTCCATACCCCTTCAATACAGTGCTTGAAGTTCTAGCAATAGCAATAAGAAAGCATAAGGAGAGCAAGGGGATTTGAATTGGAAAGGAAGAAGTCAAACTTTTGGTATTTGCCGATGATATTTTGTACATAAGTGACCCCAAAAACTTTACCAAAGAACTCCTACAGCTGACAAACACCTTCAGTAATGAAGCAGAATCCAAGATCAATTCCAAAAAATCAGTTGCCCTCCTATACACAAAGAACAAAGAAGCAGAGAGGGAAATCAGAGAAGCATCACCTTTCGTGATAGCCACTAATAGCATAAAGTATCTTGGGGTATCTATAATCAAGGAAGTGAAAGATCTATTTGACAAGAACTTTAAGTCTTTGAAGGAAGAAATTGAAGAGGATACCAGAAAATGAAAGGATCTCCAATGCTCTTGGATTGGGAGAATCAACATAGTAAAAACGGCAATTCTACCAAAAACAATTTATAGATTCAATGCAATCTTCATCAAAATCCCAACACAATTCTTCACAGTTCTTGAGAAATAAATAATCAACTTTATATGGAAAAACGCAGGATATCCAAAACAATCCTTTACAATAAAAGTACTTCTGGAGGCATTACCATCCCTGACTTCAAACTGTATTACGGATCTACAGTAATGAAAACTGCTTGGTATTGGCATAAAAACAGAGATTTTGACCAATGGAATTGAATCGAAGATCTGGTTATTAACCCACAAAACTATGAATACCTGATTTTCCACAAAGGTGCTAAAATTATACAATGGAAGAACGAAAGCATCTTTAACAAATGCTGCTGGCCTAACTGGATATCACCATGTAGAAGAATGAAAATAGATCCTTATCTATCACCATGCATGAAACTCAAGTCCAAATGGCTTAAAGACATCAATATAAGTCTGATCACACTGAACCTGATAGAAGAGAAAGTGGGAAGTAGTCTGCAAGACATGGGCACAGGAGATTACTTCCTATGTAGAACCCCAGTCGCACAGACAATAAGAGCAACAATGAATAAATGGGACCTCCTGAAACTGAGAAGCTTCTGTAAAGTAAAGGACAATGTCATTAAGACAAAAAGCTAACATACCGGTTGGGAGAAGATCTTCACCAACCCCACATCAGAAAAAGGTCTGATCTAAAAATATATAAAGAACTCAAGAAACTAGATTTTAAAACTCTAATTAACCCAATTAAAAAATGGCGTACAATGGCAATTGTTCTAAAAATCTAATATTTTGATTAAGTCACACTTTGAAAAAATAGCTTTAACTATAAAACATTTTAACTGCATTTAACCGCAGCATCTCAACATTTAGGAGCACATTAAAAATGGTATCCTTCATCAAGACTCCATCATACAAAGTTGTAATTTGTAATGTGCTTAAGGAATTCTCCCTTTATAGTAAACTGTCAACAGAACTTTGCAAAGCCATCAATGTTTTACTGGTTTTAGAGGCAAGAAACGGGGTCGGGTATAATGATTCATTCTCCATGTCACTCCTTACATTTGAGTAGGACTAATCACTGAATTTCTCCTTTGGTGTCTTGCAACACATTTGTAGGCATTATGAGCTCCAGCTATCAGAGAAAATGTCTGTAGGTTAGTTCCAGCCCAATTTCTGCAATTCCTCTGCTCTAAATATTGTGTGGTCAGATAAAGGGCTTAACCACTAATTCCAGGAGGTATCAATAACAATAATCAATAACAATAATAACAATGACAATAATCTATAGTTCTTTTGGAATCCCTTTAACTATCTGAGAAACAGAATAAATGGCTTTTTTATGGTTGTAAAGCATACATTCTTTTCTTAGACATATTGCTATTTGGTGAGCATCATCACTATCAATTATATCAATTCTTCCCAAATTCTCCCCATATAATATAGTATTTTAGTTAAACACAAAGTATCTTTTTTGAGCCCTATATGTTTATGGCTTTGAGAAACGAAAAAACTGCCTTCTTTTGGGATAGCAGACCAATCCCAAGAAGTCAGTTTTAAACACAGTAGATTGTATTTATAGATGTAACAATGATAAATATAGAAATGGTAATAAATTTGAGAGTAAGTGAAGGGAGAAACAACGGAGTTTGAAGGAGAAGATGGGGCAGTAGAAATGATAGAAGTGTAGTACACATGTACAAATCTCTCAGAAATGGATGAAAAATAAATTAAAAAGCAGAGGAAGATAAAATGTGCAGTGTTCCAGCTTCATGACTACAAGTGCAATACCACCAGTGCTTTATTCCCAGAACTGTCATATTTCTAACCCCTTTCAGCAATATTGCCTCCCACAAATTATAGACTCTTCTTTCAGACTTGCACCCATGTAAACCCATCATCCATTGCTGAGGGTGGGGAGAGAAGGAATATACTAACGATTCACTTATCAGAAAATATTTCCTGACTTTTCTGTATTTCCTATCTTTTTATTTCAATAATAGACAATAGTAATGAACTTAAGTTTCTCCCAAATATTCATAAATGGCTTCAAATTGTGGGAAATAATTTTCCAAACATGTTGTTATTAGAGAGTTCTATAAGTTGAGGACATAAGATTTGGGGAACAAAATTTGATTATTGGAAGGAATACTCTGATGTTTATTTCTTTTGTTATTTATGTTTTGGTCTTTTAATAAACTTTATCTGACACCATACATAAATTCCAACTTTTCGGCCAAAAACCAAAATCAAATGTCTTGAAATGATTTAAATATGGAAGAAGATTTCTAAAACAGTGAGTCAAATTTTTACAATTATACTATTTCATAAAATTATATAATATATGCTATATAATAAATATTGTACATCTTAACATATCATAATCACTTTATATAATATTTCTGTTGTTTATGACACATAAATTCTGAAAGAAATGAGTAACTGAAATATATACATATACATATATATATACATATATGTGTTTATATATACACAGATACCTATGCATATACATATACATCTTCTATGTTTTCCGAAAATGATCCTTTGTGTAATCTGCCAGACACTAACAGTAGACAGTGTTTTAGGAGCTGTGTACATATATTTGTTTGTACTGTCAAACATAACTTGAAACTACAATTTGGGAGTATATCGGCGTTGAAAATAAGAGAATGAGTCCTGAATGTTTAATGGTTTATCTGAAGCAGATGCTCCTGACTTTGAAATGTTGAAGAATCATGAAAGATATTCTCGGTTTCTCTTTCCGCATAACAGTTTAGTATCTGTGTCACAGTTTTACATCAATGGATGTAAAGAGGGGATTTACCCAATCAATACTTTAAAATTCACAATTGATCTCCTTTTTTGGAAACAAAATCTTTTATCTTACAATATATACTGATAGTAGATTGCCTCCTTCCATTCCTCCCAGATCTTCCAATTTCCTTCCCACTTCCCTTCCCCTCTGAATCCACTCCCTTTCTGTCTCCTATTAGAAAAGAACAGGATTGTCACACATATGCAGAGGCCCTAGGTCAGTCTCAGGAAGGCTCACTGCTTGTTGTTTCAGTCTTTGTGAACTCCTATGTTCTGAGTTTGTTTGATTCTCTGGGATTTCTTGCTATGTCCTTGACACCTCTGGTTCCTACAATCCTTCCTCCTTCTCTCCATTAGGATTCTCCGAGTTTGGCCTACTAGTCGGATGTCTCTCTCTGTATCTGTTTCCACCAGTTGCTGAATAAAGCCACTCTACTAAATACTTGGCTAGGTACTAGTCTACTACTACAGCAGCATATCATTAGACAACATTACATTGACTTTTTCTCCAGCTATTTGTTTCTATCCTATGTCCCTGAGCCACCCAGGCTTTGGGATCTGACGCTTCAGACAGTGTCATGGTTAGACTCACTCTAATGGCATGGGCCACAGTCTGGGCAAGTTATTGCTTGTCCTTTCTTATGATCACTGTGTCACCTTTACCCCAGCATAACCCATAGGCAGGAAAGACTGTAGGTTATGTGACTGAGTTGTTGTCCAAGTCCCTCCAGTAGTAATCTTCCCTGGTCACAGGAGATGGCCAATTAAGGCTACAAATCTCCTAAAGATAGGAGTCTTAGCTGGGTCATCTTTGTAGATTTCTGACAGTTTCCCCTAAACCAGGTTTCTACCTGACCCTGAAATGATACCTTTCAGTGCTTTCTTTCAGTATTCTCCGACACCTTACCACAACCTGAATTCTCATGTAACTGTCCCCATCTGCCCAAGTCCAACTAAGAAATCTCTTCTATTTCCCTTCCCTGGGAGGTCTGAATACCCAGCTTTAATCCTCCTCTTATCTAGTCTCTCAAAGTCTATAGATAGTGACATTTTTATCTTTTAATTTACAGCTAATATTCACGTATATGTGAGTATAAACCATGTTTGTCTTTCTGTGTCTGACTTACCTCACTCAGAATAATTTTTTATAGCTTTATTCATTTGCCTTTGGATTCCCTGATGATTGCTATTTAACAGCTGAGTGGAACTCTTAACAGTGGGAACAGGGGATGTCTTAATTTTTTTTATCTTTTTGGGACCCTATTCTTCATATTGGGTTCCCTTGGTCACTTTTAATAGAAGGTGAGGTGCTTAGTACTATTACAACTTACTACCCCACTCATTGTGAGTAACATGAAAATCCTATTTGTTTTTGAATAGAAACAGAGGAAGAGTGAAGGAGGGAGGGAGAGAAGAGGGACTGGGAAAGGGGGAAGGAGGAAAAACTGTAGTCCTGGCATAAAATAAATAAATAAAAAGGAAAGAAAAGAGAATAAAATGATTACAAAAGATAACATCCAATCATAACAAAATAGATAAGATGAAGTAAACACTTTCATATCAAAGTTGGACATGAAAATGCAGCAGGAGGAAACTCAATCTTGCAACAGAGTCAGAGACAGATTCATTATCAAATTCAGTAGTCTGATAAAAATTCTAAGGTAATTAATATCTATAATACATACACAGAGGACATTGTGTAGAACCATGTAGGCCCTGTGCTTGCTGTTTCAGTCTCTGTGAGCTCTTATGTGACTTGCATAGTTGATTCAGGGGACCAATTTCTCCCGGTAGCCTCTATCTCCTCTGACTCTTTCTGCCTCCTCTACCACATAATATCATGACCTCTGAGTGAAGGGAATTGATTGAGAGCTCTAACTTAGATTCTGTCTCTGAATAATGCCTGACTGTTAGTCTCTGCTGCCAAAGAATGCCACTTGTTGGTGAGTGGAAAAGACATTGATCTATGAATATATCAGGATATCCTTAGTAATCATTAATTTATGTATGTATGTATGTATGTATGTATGTATGTATGTATATATGTATGTATGTATTTGCTCTTTTGTGGCCAATTGTATTTGACTTTACCCTAGGTCTTGGTCGCTATTCTATTCTCTAGTACTTTGTATCTAGTCTCTAGTACTTTGTTTTCCAAGCAGTGTCAGATATGAGTTCCTTCTTATATAGTATACCTTAAGATACCAACCCAGCCACAAATATTTTAACCTACAGTTTTTTCTGCTGCAATGCTAGGGCAATGATGCCATAGAAATTGTGAGAGTGGCCAACCAAAATTATTCTCTTATGATTTCAGTACTACTTACGAGATCTAAGGTGCTACATGTTTATATGTCCTACAGATTTATGACTGATAAACTCCCGTGTAACTAGATTTTGTTTGTTTAAACAGTACACATGAAAATTTTCCAAAACGACTAACTGAACTTTACAAGGTCTGTTTCTTTTTAACACTGTTCCTCTAGTGGCATTGGTTTTTACATCTTGTTTCTAAGCAAGAAAGATAAGCAGGAGACAACAATAGACTTACTTCCAGCTGTATTTCTGAGAGATTTTTTGTAACTAATTAAATGTGTCTTGTTGGTCAAAGCTTCTTATTCCTAGATTTTGAGAACTTCTATAACCCACATTACAGGGATCCCCCACCATCTTCTGTGCTCCTTGAGCACCAGGCCTACATGTAGTGAAAAAACATACTTGCAGGCCAAACACACACACACACACACACACACACACACACACACACACACAACTGGAAATAAATCTAAAACTATTTTAAGAAAAGAAAATTGTTTGGATAAATAAAAATATTCTGCTTCCCTCATTTCTTTAACAGTGAATAGCTGGTTGTTATTCCTGTAATGCAAAATGGGCGTGTTCATTAACCTTCTTTGATAAATGTTCTCCAGGAAATGTTAGCAAGAATGTACTCTCTAATAATACTTTTTAAGGGTGGATTTCAATATTTTTATTTGTTTTGTGAATGTATAAACTGTTATGCAGCACATAGTAATAGTGGTGGTCATACAGAGATATGATCACAAATTTTCCATGTAAAAGTTAGCAACAGAAATGATCATGTTCAGATATGGAAATGATCACATAATTATACATGTGAAATAAAGCAGCAGAAATCTAATGTCAAAAATGCACTGATTTTTCATCAGCAGGTATCACAGACACAAGGGAGGTTCCATAACAATTTCTTTTCCCCTTTTTTTCTTTTCTCCTCCCATTATCATATGCTTCTCTTGAAGAGATGATGCAGTTAATGTAGCAAAAATTGTAAGAATTTATGGAAGATGACTACTCAAAAATATCAGGGCAGCAACTCTTATTGATTTGTGTTTGAATTTTTATTTTTTTCTTGAAATTCCCAAAAGTTATACTAGCATTTCATCCTAACCTGTAAAATTTTAATTAAAATTAAAAATATTAAAATACTTAATGAATATGACTGTAGTCATTTTGGGGACAGTGTAAAGCAATTTTGCCAAGAATTAGAATCTGCTGTTTTAAGGTTTAATTTGCTTCTTTAAAACACCCATTAAGAAACAGCCCACTAAGTCTACTCAGTTCCCATGTGGTCTCTCATTGTTTTCTTGCCCTAACTAAGAAAGACCAACGTTTTTAAGGTTTCAATTACTTACTAAATTTGGAACATAAAGATAGTGTTAAACTCTGAATTACATTGTTTGGTTCAATTTTTTAAGACAATAAAAAATCCATAACTTTGAATGAATGGGTAGAGGCAAAGTGATATGACCAATTAGTGAGAAAAGATAAAAGAAACTATCAAGTGTTAGGCTATAGTAAGTGAGGATATGAAGTGCTCTGTCCCAGTATTTGTTTTATAACATAGTAGAGAAAGTTTGTTGCAGTTGTATAATTTTAAGTGGTATTTTATAATACGCAGTAAAGAATATGGAGAATGTATGACATTGCATCATCAAATCTCATGTTAAAATTACTTTGATCAAAAATTACAAAATAAGAGAATGATTGGAAAAATCAAAAGAACAATAAAGGACAAATGTAGTACACTAGCTGATACAGAAGTGGCCGGGACTCAATGCAGTTAGAGTTTCGAGATTAATAGAATATAGAGAAATGATAATTTAGAATATTGGACGTTAAGGGCAGAAAAAACTTCCAGTATGTTAATAAATTTATACAAATTAAATAGTTCTTTACTAACAAAATACTACCTACTTTTTTTTAGGAGTAAGTAACTAACCAATCTAAAGTTAAGAAAATTTCAATGAGCAAGAATTAAAGCTGACAGGAAGAGAAAATAGTAAACGTTTTTACTCTGGGCTACAAGCTGGAAGAATTGGCAGTGAATTAGACCTGTGGTAAATTTCCAACAGCCACTTCAAATCGACTCAAGCAGAGACAAAGGAAAACAGAGTGAGGGGATCAACACTGTTTCACATCAAGACCTCACAATGGAGAACAAAGAGGTGAGGCTCCAGATGGTCTAAGTTCCCAGCACAGGGCCCCTTCTGTCCCCAGCACTACTGGCATCCTGTGAAAATTATTTCAGCAGGGTGTCAGGGGCCTGAATACCACCTGGAGACCGTGCCACATACAGATACCACTCTATCATATATTTATCACACAGCAAAAAGCAAGAAATATTTAATTTTAGTGATTCTTCTAGGTTTGTCAACCATAGAACCACTGTAGACAAAAATATTTATGGAAATATACCACAAATAGTCAGTCAAAAATAAATATTTTAACTTAAGATGAGCTGAATAAATTTGAGAGCCAGATATGAACAATGTGTGTGTTCATTCCAATATACTCCTGTTACTCCATGTTTGTAAATAAATAAATAAATAAATAAATAAATAAATAAATAAATAAATAAACGAGAGCTATTGTATTTACTTTAAAAACAGCAGGGAAAGATGCCATAGACCAGAATTCCTTATTTCTTTAAAGAAAACATGAACTATATCTCTCTACTCCAGCCATTATTTGTTATATTTCAATATTGAAATAAAACTTTAAGAGTTCAGCTGAACTGAACATAGTAGTTTGCTCCAAAGGCACCAGATTTTGTTTAGGAACTTTTAATGACCTTTCCTTAGGCAACTTCATTTTGTTGGACGGTAGATGGCACTGTGAGCACAGGAGTCAGTGACTCCCCAAAACAAAATTAGCCATGGAAGTCTGACATGCGCCTTTAAGGCAATGGTACTCAAACTTCCTAAAGTTCTGATCCTTTACTAGTTCCTCATGTTATGGTGATACTCCAAACATAAAATTATTTATCTTTTACTCTATAATGGCAAACTGCTGCTGTTATGAATGTTAATGTAAATATATGTTATACAGATATCTGATATGCTACCAAAAAAGGGTCTCAACCCACAGGTTGAGAACCATTGCATTAAGCTAAGGACAAAAAAATCTGAACGCCAACCAAAATCGTCTCCTTACCATATTAGAGTTTATGTCATCTTAGAATCAGTGACAGAGAAACACAGGTAAATCAAACAAAGTTTCAACTCTGAAAACATTTTTCTTGTCTTTTACACTTGAGCTTGCAGTATGATGGGAACAAAGTGATGTCCACATTCAAATCTGCATTATATGTTTTCCACAGCAAAATGCTACTCTGTATCCTTCTTTTAAGCAGTCAGCCTCAAAGGATTTTAACGGATAGTTAACTATTGTGCTGTTTTGTTTATGACATGACAGCAAACAGGATCCTGCATCAGTACACTGTGTGTTCCTGAAGGGTAATATACATGTAATATCCTCTTTAAAAATTAAGCATTAGGTTTTGTATTTGACGTGACTGAATAAATCCTGTTGAAATAAGCAGAGTTATTTCCTGTTCTTTGGTCTCTTCAAACTTTTTGGTTTAATAACTTTTGGCCACGGGTTCAATTCATCTTCATGTTTTGTTGAAGGCTAGATGGCGCTGTGAGCACAGTGGTCAGTAATTTATCAACTATAGTTTGGCATGTGCTTTTAAGGGCAGCAATTCCCTCTGTGCTTAAAATTACTTGTCACCTTCTGGTAACTTTAACAAGAGATCTATGTAGAAAAAAAGGAGTCATTACACTGAGAACATATTTCTTTCTCACCATTCCCCTGTTCTGGATTTTTGTAGTCTCTTTATTTCTTCTAACCTCATATTTTATTTTATTTCCTTATCTAAAATCAAATCTTAAACTCCATGGTTTACCATCCCCTACCAATCAATTACACAGGTTAGTTAAATTCATTTAAAAAACATTATTCTTAGCATGGATGACTTCAATTTTGATGATAAAAGCACAAAATTGTGTAACTTTTCCACATACTGAGTGGAAAATAATTGTGTACTAATCCTTTGTGATGCATGGGCTTCTTTGTCTTCTATGGTTTCTCTCTGAATAGTAATCCTTCCATTGTCTTCCTTAGCTTTAGTTTCCATGAATTGCACCTACTTATTTGTGAGTATTCAATTATAAATTGCTTCCTCTAATGGCCCATAAGGGACTATTCAAATGCTGGTTTCACTTAAAGAATAATCAACAACTTTGGTAATCTTGGATATGCATATCAAAACCACTTGCAGATGTCATTTTACACTAATCAGGATGGGTAAGATCAATAAACAAACTAGTGCACATGCTGATGACAATGCAGATCCTTATCAGCTCCTGGTGAAAATGAAAACTTGTAGGAATACTTTGGAAATCCTTATGCAGGTCTGTTAAATGAAATTATAAAACTCACAGGTAAATGTTGAAAATAGAAAAATGAAACCAATTTGAATGAGGACCTCAGTATTGCAAAGGAGAACATGATATATATTCACTTATATTTGGAGGTTAGGTTTTAAGCTTTACAAAGACATTCAAGAATCCAAAGGTATGTTATAGAATAAGGCAAAATGAGGGAGGAAAGAATTTTGGAAGGAAGGAGAAATTCCATACATAATAATGAGGACTCTTGTGTGGTCACTGGAGTGGGGATATTAGCTGGAGAAATTGTTCAAACGCTGAGAAGAAAACTAAAATTATGGACCATGTAAAAGATTATAGAAACCTACTACAACAGAATTCTTAATATAAAATATATAAAAGAAAGAAATATAAATCTAATCTCCCAGTACCTCAGACAGAAACCCCCAGCCACATTTCTCTCTCCACCACATAAAATCTCCAATCCCAGGTATGGGTTACATATATTGATTTCTTGAACAAAGGCTCCACAAGGAAACACACAAAAAGGTAATTTTATTGCTCAGGACATTAGTTGCTCTACACAAATTAAGGCTATGGCTCTATTACTTAATTTAACAACTACATATCTATTTTGGGTATTTTTTTAAAAAGATTGCCTGCATGCTTCTAAAAAAAGAGAAAAAAAATTGAGGTATTACATGAATTGTCAGGTGACAAGCATGGAGATGTGATCAGAACATATTTTCTGAAAAAATTCTTTGAAAACAAGGAACAATCAAATGATGTTTTATGTTCACTCATCTTAATGCAGAAAAATTAAATTAATGTATTTGTGTCTGGAGGTATTTTAATTGGTTCAAGGAAAACTTGTGGTACTCCATTGTTTATTTCTGTCAAGAGGCTTTCTGGGATGTGATTCTGGTTGTCAGCCTTTGGTGGAAATCATTCTACCTACAAAGTCTTCTTGATTGTCCTACAATTAATTTTTCATGGTAATGCTGGGTTTGAGCTCATGAGCTCCAACATGCTGATAATTTTTTATTAAGGAAAATATTTAATAGGGTCATTTTCATTCAAATCTTCATATTCTTCTCCCTGGTCCGATAGGTTTGTAGTCATATCATAATGCAAATTGCACTCATGTCAACATTAAAAGTTCCAACTGTCTATCAAAGTATCAGCACTGTTTAATGTCCAAAAATCAAAATTGCTTCTTAGACTCATGGAATCACTTAATTGTAATCTCTTCTAAAATTCAAATGTAAAAGCACATCACATATATTCACATACAGTGGCACAGGATATACATTACAATACAAAAGGGAAGAAAGAGAGCATAGTGTGAACATACTGGACTAATGCAAGTGTGATAACCAGCAGGGAAAAGATCCAAACACTGCATCTCCACGTCTGACGTCAAAATATTGTTCAGATCTCCAACACCTTTCATCTTTGCAAACTACAATACTTTTCTTTTTATGTGATGTTCCACTACTAACAGCTTATCTTGGCGAGAATACTATTGCTCTGGAATCTCCACCATCTTGGAGTCTCCAAGACAATCCTGGCTTCATCTTCACAGCTACTAAGAAATTAAAGCCCCGCCCACATGACCAGTGATGTAATTCCTTCTAAAGAGTCGAACCTCTTAACAGTACCACTCCATATGAGCCTATGGGGCTCATTTTTCTTCAAACCATCACGCATGGCATGATGATAAGGAAAAGAAGCTCCAGTGATCCTCAAAACTACTCTGGTGAAAATAACAACACCAATAATTATTTAGAATCAAGAAATTGGAAGAAATTACAGTCATCATCTTCAGGGAAGCTGCTTCCAGTGACACAAGAGGATTAGTTTTCTCAGAGAAAATTGAAGAGGTTTATATCTATCTATCTATCTATCTATCTATCTATCTATCTATCTATCTCTCTATATACATCCAATTATATATATATATATATATAGTGATTCTTCTGTGTCATAAAAATACTATTCTACAAACATGATAGACATATTTGTGACTTTCTAAAATATCAGAATATGTGGAATGACAATCAGTTTCAAAGATCATTAGCAATAATGTTGGCAGTCATTTTTTTCAATTAAATCCCAATACCCTAAATAACATGCCAATTGCAATGCAAGATTATTCTTTAGATTTTATTTATTTTCATATTATGTGTTTTTGTATCAGCATTTGCCTGAAGTCTGTGTTCCACATGTTTGCACTGTCAAAAGAGGTTAGAACAGTACCTCCAATCCCCTGGAACTAGAGACACAGACGATTGTAATCTGACATATAGGTAGTGGATATTGAACCCAGGTCTTTTGGACAAGCAGCAAATGTTCTTAACTGCTGAGCCATTATTCATGTCCCAGGTTTTTAAGGCTGACCTTAATCACCAACATTAACAATCAGGCACAGTGGGAACTGTTTTTGAGCAGAATAAAAGGTCTGTACTCTTCCATCACAACAGAGGATGCTGGAGGCTGAAGAGTGGTTTCCTAATACGAAGGGGAGAATACTAGATGACAGAGATATGTATCATGCCTATTTAGATAAGAGAAGTAATTTCATTACCTAGTGACAGTGACTCAAAACTAGATGAAATCTCATCTCTGACAATTCTTAAGCCAGAGTTTCCCTTAGTGCTTAATATTTTTTTTTTTATCCACTGATCATTCACAGGCTCCTTGAGTATAAACAAATTCAAGAACATATGGTGTACTCTGATCTAACCTCAATCTCCCAAACAATCCTATCTTAATGGTTAGCTTTGCTTTCTCCTTTACTGGGAAGCTTTACCAACTTCACACTACACACACACACACACACACACACACACACACAAACACACACACACACACACATTTATAAAGCTACGTCTGGGAGTAAATTTATGATTTAAACGAATTAGAACTTAATTTAAACACTGAAATCCTGAAACTGAAAACGAAAAAAGAAAAGTGCTCAATGCCACGCTCCTGCGACCTAGAAGGGCGACTGTATTTGCTGCTTGGGGGAAATCGCTAATGAGAATCTTTGATTTATACAACGAAATTTCAGACCCAGAGACGCGAGATCTCCTCCAATCTGGAAGTGCGACTGTGTTTGCTGATGGGGGAAAACAGCAAATAAAGGAAAACTTTGATTTAAATAACGCAATTCCGTGACCACAGCTACTCGGCTGCAACCCGGAAGTCCGTTGGTATTTACTGCTCGGGGGAAACCTCAAAGGGAGAGGAACTTTGGTCCCTGTTGTTTCATTCCCTTTCCTTTGCTGCCTCGGCCGCGGGACCGTGACGCACTTCCGGTAGCTCTTCTATCCGCGGGATGAAGGGACAGCTAGAACCATTAGCAGAGTTGGGGAGGGCAGCGAAAGGTAAAGGAGGTTGGTTTTTAAATCCACGCTTCAGAATAATCTAGGAATATTTTTAGAAAATGGTTGTAATAAGTAAGGAGAACATCGCTGTGAACAACATCACAGTCCTGCGCCTTGGACGGAAGGAGGTTAAGGAAGAAAGATGAAGAGACCACAGGGACAAAAGTTTTCTTTAAGTGATTTCATCGAGCATCACCCTTTTGAGATATAGATTATCTAAGATCAATTAAGTTATCAATGAACGAAATTATTATACATAAAATATAATTCTATATATTTTTAATAAATTTTACTTATTTTTATATTTTAATGTCAATTTAAAACCATTTATTTTCACAAATACAGCAAAGCAAATACCTCACCCTTTAACAAATACCCGCGATTTACTCCTCTAACAGCTCTAGATTCTACATAGTAATGCAGAAAACAAATTGAAGCTTAGCAAGCAAAAGAAATACAGATCCCTCTCTCCTGTTACAGATAGAATCATGGCTTCACTCAAACTAAGCAATTGGTCTACTATGGAACTATATGTCCATATCCATGTAAGTTTTAAGTTTTTGATTTGGATACAGATGCATTTTATATGCTGCTAAGTAGTAACTGTGTGAATTGGGAAAGGTAGTTTTTGTTATAAAGTTATTGCTATTTTTATGGAAAAACTAGTCTGTCTTTTTCAAGATTACCAATACACTGTAAATGGCTGTGTATGAGTGTATTCTGTAATCAAACAAAATGCTATTAGAACATCCCTATAATGCTCAGGAGTTTTTAGTTTTCAGGTCTCCAATCCAGGGACTTAATGGAGGACATGATGTACTTGACATATTTTCTTACATTTAGGCTGCAGGCCCCATTAACCAGAAGGAGCTTTATGACTTTTCCTGTTACTCCCTACTTTTGCAGTTTGTTAAAGTCCCACTATTCTCCATTACTGATGATCACATCCAATCTTGAAAGTTAAATTATTAGTGGCACCTCATAATATAGAATTGCAATCTTAGGTACTTGGTAGGGTGAAGAAATTATAACACACTTTCTAGGCTGGTCTGTACAACAGAGAAAATTCAAGCATATTTCTTAAAAGTATGTGGAACCCAGGGCTACACAAGAAAACGATTCAGAGGTAAAACTGACTTGGAATAACTATGTATGTCAGAAACTACTAAGGTAGCATGGGTGTGTATTTAAATGGAACAAAGAATTTAGGAAACAACAGTGTAAAGGACTAAGGGAAAATCATGTTACATGCATGGTTAAATTTTAGGGAAATAGAAGAACCAGGCAAAGAAGGTGAAGGATAAATTACACTAAGTCATTTTGAATAAGATATATGGAAACCCACGACTATTAAAGTGCCTTTAATCTGTAGATATACATATAAGCATTTAAAAAATAGCACCAACAGTAGTTTCAGGACAGTCTCAGCTGTTACACAGAGAAACATGATATTGAAAAACAAATAATACCATCAACAGAACACATGAAAACAGTTTCTCTCTTGGACACTATAGAGTACCAAATACAAAGTCTAATGCCAGAAATATGTTTCCTTTTTGGAGCTGCTTTCCTTGGCGGTCCCATTCATTAGAGAGTATTGTTAACATTCAGGGTTAAGCTCTAGAATTTGAAAGTAAGGCCCTACACTGAAGTAAGACACCATGCACTGAAAACATAGAACAGTGAGTATTGACATGTAAATGTGATCCCTACTGGATATCTTTCAAAGTGCTGGGAGGTTTCATGTACGCTATCAAAGTGGAAAAGAAATCACCAATCCTACCAAGCTTTGAATTCCAGTAATTAAAATAACAGACCAGTGAAAAAACCATAGCAAACGTTACAGTAAGGACATGGATATAACACGAGTAAACAACAGTTTTCTAAGGATTTAAAGCCGATTCCACAAGAAGAATCTCATACATGGTACTGTAATTGGTGACAGGATACTGTGGTTACATAGGGTCTACAATTTAGAAGAGAATCCTACAGTACTACTAGCACTGATCATAGTATTTAACTAACTCCTAAAATATGATATTCATACCCATAGATAGTGTAATACTCAGTCTTCTTCAGAGAGTATACATCAAGTGCATAGTTCTAGTTACTTCTGTAGGGTAGGAGACAAAAGAATTTTTGTTCATAGTATACAAATTAATAAATGTTAATTTTCAGACATGGTGCTACATAATTTTATCTGTGTAAAAATGTGGTATAATATCAAACACTGAATTGCTCATAATTTCCATGGTGGCCCACTTTTCTGTGTATTTATTGGGCCTATCTTTCCATAAATCCTATGGGGCCTATGTTTGCAAATATTTATGATCATGAAGTAATTTAAACAATGCACAAAAGATCATAGTCATAAAAATTAAAACATAGGTTTTATGAACCTATGTGGAGAAAGGAAAATACTAATGATGATGTGAGTGACACATCATCCTTCCCAATTGCTAGTATCTATGTTTACTATGAAACATTTACTTTCTTTTTTCTCACTTTCCTTTACGATATTTATACATTACTTTTTAAAAGAAAGCCTACAATGATGAAATGTTTAAAATGATACAGAAAAAACAAGTAGAACTGGAGGTAATATATTTTACATGCTAAGGTTTCTTTATGGGGAAATAAACATTTTTTCTCATAATTCCTCTTGTGTGGCTCTAAAATATAAAATATGTGTGAAATAAAAAATTGTAAAGAAAAGAAAAGAAGATGTAGTTGAAGTTGGGGTTTATATAAAATCGAGTCGTGTATTATTACTTATTTACCAGGCTGCAGTCTTGGGAATTTACTGCAACACATTTGTGTTTATAAATGATGATTCACTGAAATCTCCTGCTTTCAAGCTATTAGATGGTTTCCATGTTACAGCTGAAGGCCCATCAACTGTCTTAGCTTCATCTAGTCATAAAAACCCAGTTATTTATTCTTTATATATAACTAAAAATGCATAGAGAAGCACTGAATTTGTGATACTGATTTTCTATGAGAACAAATATTTGTTAAGCAGAATGGAAAATTTTAGAGGAACCATTAGAAACTAGTCTAGTGAAAATAACAAATATTAAGGTTCAGATTTTGTCTATGAGAAGTTATGCCTTCTTAAAAATATTTAACTGCATGCCAAAATGTTGATGGTCCCCACAAAATGAAATCATTTGTTTCTTTCAAGGTTCGTTATGTCATAATGTCCTTTCAAGACTTTTTTCCTTAAAAATTTATCATAGTCTCAAACAGCCATGCCACTATTGAATCAATATACATATCTTTTAAAAGTTTTATCATTTTATCATTTAGTTCAGTATTATTTCCTGTAGTACTGTAGTACTATAACATATCTTGTTAAGACTGTTGTTGAGATTTCTGTTTCAACAGCCTGCTTAACATCTGCTAGTTCTACAAACACTGTGTACAATGGTAGAATATTTCAGATTGATTCTATCTTGATTTCCACATGGCTTTCATGTAGTGTGTGTTTTCTTTCAAATTAGGGTCTTACAAATCAGTTCCAGTCAACAATCATGAACAATTGTAATACCCTTAATGATTTTGGGAGTGCTGTAGTTCTCCAAGATAATGTTTGATATACAAAATCACATCCTCAGAAGTGGTGAATTTATTTAAAAATGTTATGTGTTTTAGGATGAGTATCTATACTTCAGTAGTTTGAATGTAATTGGGCTTTATAATCTTACAGACATTAGCAGTATTAGGTGGTCTGGCTTTTCTGGAATATGTGTGGCTTTGTTGGAGGGGGATGAAATTTTAGGAATTCTTTGTTGAAGCATTACCCAGTGTGACAATCATTACACTTCCCATTTTCTTTAGATAAAGATGCACCTTCCCCTCCCTCTCAGTTCCTTCACCATTTTCATGATGAAAATGGACTAAACCTTTGAAACTGCTACCTACCACACTGAATGCTTTTCTTTATAAGAGCAGAAATGGTAAAGGTGTCATTTCACAGCAGGAGAAACACTAACTAAAATGGAAGTTTGGACAAGGGAAATGGGTATTGCTGTGATAGGCTCACTGACCATGCTTTGGTTTGAAGGAATATAGACTTTAGTTCTTTGTGTTAGGAAAGTAGTGGGATGCTTTTAGCAGTACTTTATGGACCAATCTAGTAGGAGCATGGAAGACAATGGCCCTGAGAATGCTTAGCTGTTTGGGGGCACTGGTTCAAGAAGTTTCAGAAAAGAAGTATTCCTATATATTGTCTAGAGATCTTTTTTGTGATATTTTGGTAAAGAAGATTTTTACTATTTTTCCTTGTCCAAAGAGTCTGGATAAGGCTAAAATGAAGAGATTTGGATTAATTTAATTGATAGAGGAAAGCATAAAGCAGCCTAGTCTTGCCCTTATGGGGTAGTTACTAGTGCTAACTCTTATAAATATTTATAATAAAAGCTGCAAGTTGAGAAAGGAAAAATATAAAGTGTACAATTTGAAGAGAAAAAGAGTGCCAAGAAGTGTAATGGAACTAAGTTCTTTGTTGAAAGAGATAAGCAGATTAATAAACTCATGAATAGGAATTAAAGAAGATCTCAGAGCCAGGTGTAGTGAAGACAGAGGCTGGTGGATCTCTCATGCTGAGACCACCTGGTCTGGAGATCCACTTCCAGGACACCAAAGCTTGGGAAATAAAGACAGAAGACTGAGGAGAATGTAATTGAACAAGGGGGGCATTTTCCAGCCCTAGTAAATAGCAGATTATGGCAGCTTCAGCCATATGGTTCTGGAATTATCCATAGAAGCAAGGGCCTATGGAAATTTCACCCATCTCTGAAGCCAGGCTTGTATTAATGGTGTTCCTGAAGGTAAGCCTGGAGAGGCCATTGCATGAGTTGTTATGTTGAAGCCTGGATAACTTGGAGAACCAAACATGTTCAAACTGCTAGAGCTTTGGGATACATGCTGAGGAAAGCTGGTTACAGGAAGTAGAACCAGCCCAAAATAAAGAAGCCTGTTTCAGCAACAAAGCTGAAAGTATTTGGAGATCTGAAGAAAGTGTTGGCATCATACACACAGATGCAGTTCAGAATTTGCCCTGCTGAGTTGCAGTTTTGCTTTGGTCCCATATTTCCTCACTATGCTCCTTCCCTATAATTTGGAATGTTAATATATCCTGTAATATTATATATTGAAAGTTTATAATATTTTTCTAGAGGATTACTCTTAGGATATTGTATAAATCTCAGAAGAGACTTTGAACTGTGGACTTTTAAACATTGTTTAATCTGTGATAGATTATGGGAACATTTAAAGTTGGACTGAAAGCAGTTTTGATTTTGATATGGCTTCATACCACATGTGGCCAGAAAGTGGAATGTGATAATTTTAGAAGTATGCACCCAAAGGGAGTGTTGCTGCTAGGAGTGGTGGCTTTGTTGAAGTGGTTATGGCCTTATTGGATGGAGGAAATATGTCACTTTGTGACAGGACCTGGAGGTGTCCTATGCTTTAGCTTCAACCAGTGAAATGGTCTACTTCTTGCTGCCATGAGGGTCCTAATGTATCAGTTTCTTCTTCAGCACCATGTCTGCATGCATGCTGTCGTATTCCCCACCCCGATGATAAAGGATTTGTCCTCTGAAACAAAGTCACCAATTCAATTAAATTACTTTTTAAAAATAATTTTGCTGTGGTCATTTTGTCTGTTCATAGAAATTGTATTTCAAACGAAGTTAGCCATTCAGACAAAATCTAAAATGAAATGCTGGCCCTATTTGACAATGTAAACCAATTATCCTAAGAGTTATTTTCAAAACATTCCCGCTAAACAGAAACAATACATGTTTCTAAGCACTACATTGAATTCTCGCCAAATGTGGCTACATACTGGGACACAAAGCAAGACTCTGAAATTCACATTCAGGATAAAGGATTTCAGGACAAACTTTTGTGGTGAAAGAAACCCTCAGAAACAGAAAAAAATGGTGAAGATAGAATTTAAAATGAGGCCATGCTCCAGGCCTAGTAATCATTAGAACGTGGCAGTTTTATGGCAGTTTTATAAAAGCCAAGTGGTCATGGCTTTTAGCACAAAAAGTAATGGGTCATTGAATTTGCCACCATGTCTAATGAGAGACACTGAGGATAGGCATGTGTCAGTGTTGTCCCAGAATGACGGCCTAGAGAGGCCTTTGCATGAAGCTGTGAGGTTGAAGCCTCGATTTCCTTGTAGAACATGAAATTTTGAAGATGACATCAGTGTGGGATACCTACAGAGGTAAGTTGCTAATGGAGTGGTACCAGCTCAAGGTAAAAATGTATATTGCAGTCAATAAAGATGTAAGGAGTTGAAGATCCAAAGAGAAGTTTTACATTTCACACAGAGATGCAGAGTTTGGAATTTTCACAGCTCATTTTAAGTCTTGCTTTGAACCAGTATTTCCTTACTGTGTTACCATAGTTTGGAATGTTAATTTTATCCTTACCATTGTATGCTAGAAGTATGTGATTTCCCCTGATTTTTATTTTATAGGCGATTACAATTTTGAAATTTCATGAATCTCAAAGAGACTTTTCACTTTAAAACATTATGAATCTGTGACAGGCAATGCAGACTTTTGAAATTGGATGAAATGCATATTGTCACAAGTTTATGGGAGTCAGGAGGTGGAATGTAATACTTTGAATGTAATTGACCTACATAATCTCATAGGGAGTGGCACTATTAGGAGGTGTGGCTTTGTTGGAGAGGTGTAGCCTTGTTTGAGGATTGTATCACTGTGGGGGTGTGATTTGAATTCTTCTTGGCACAAGATTTACTGAGTGTGACATTCCCTCCATTTGCTGTTGCTTTAGAAGGGTTTACAGGAGACTTGATTATAAATGGGATCCCAGGTTCAAGGAGAGATCCCCAGATTGTTCTCTGGACAGAGGAGAGGGTGCCTGAAACGGCCTTGGCCCATAACCATACTGATGAATATTTTGCTTATCACCATAGAACCTTCATCTGGCGATGGATGGAGATAGAGACAGAGACCCACATTGGAACACTGGACTTAACTCCCTAGGTCCAAACGAGAAGTAGAAGGAAAGAGAACGTGAGCAAAGAAGGCAAGACCAGAGGGAACCTTCATTTTACGATGGATGGCAATACAGACGGAGACCCACATTGGAGCAGCGGACTGAGACCCCCAAGGTCCAAATGAGGAGCAGAAGGAGGAAGAAAATGAAAAAGGAAATCAGGACTGCGAGGGGTGCGATCACCCACTGATACAAGGGGACGGATCTAATGAGAGTTTACCAAGGCCAGTTGGACTGGGACTGAAGGAGGACGAGATCCAACCAGATTCTCTGAATGTGGTCAGATTCTCTGAATGTGGCTGGCCCAGAGTCTTTCTGAAAAGTCATTGACAATGACACTGAGACTTGTTTCCTCTGCATATACTGGATTTTTGGGATCCAGTGTGTCTGGACACTCACCTTCCTGGACCTGGAGGGAGGAGGGAGGAACTTGAACTTCCCACAGGTCAGGAAACCCTGACTGCTCTTAGGGATGGAGAGGGAGGAGGAGAGGGAGTGGGGGGAGTGGGAGGGTGTTGGGAGGAGGGGCGGAAATGGAAACTTTTATAATTTAATAAAATTACTTTCTCATAAAAAAAGATGTAGCTGCTTTTCAACTCTTAGTTCCTTCTCCAGCTCTATGTCTTCCTGCACAATATCATGTCACACCATGATGATAAAGAAATGAACCTCTGAAACTGGAAGACTTCCAATTGAATGTTTTACTTTATAAGCATTGCCATGATCATGGCATCTCTTCACAGCAATAGAAACACTAAGATACTTCTTTCCAATTGCATCTTAGTTGGCATAAAAATGTAATGTTATATATGGTTATTTCATACATTCTGTATTTGAGTTATAGTGACATATATAGAAATAAATAATTTATGTACTGAGCTATATTCTCAGTCTCATACAAATCAGTTGAAGACAGCATAAGAACTGTTCTGCTCCTTACATGACACACTTATAAGAGAGAGAAAAATGGAAAAATTAGAGTGACAGTGATAGAGAATAAAAGATTCATTCTCCGTATTTCCTAAGTGTTTGTCACTATGCCCTCTTTTCATTTCAGATTTTGTTAATTTTGGTAAGTTTTCTATGTCTTTCAGTTAATTTGTAAAATTGTTTGTCCATCTTATGAATCTTTCCAATTACTTCTTTCATTGATTCTTTGTATTGTTTTCCTGTTTTATTTTTATCAGTCCTGAGATTGATCACTTTTTGCCATCTGGTCCTCTTGTATGTGATGACTTTTGTGTTCTGCGTCTTTCAGGCAAGCAGCTACACTGCTACTGTGAGATCTTTCCAGATATTTTATGTAGGCACTTGGTACTATGAACTTGCCTCATAGGACTGTGTCCCATAAGTTTTATTATGATATTTATTAGTTTTAATTGAATTCTAGAAAGTCCTTAATTTTTTTTTCTGTTTTGACTCACATTTCCTTCAGTAGAACATTCAGTGTCCATGTGTTTATAAGCTTTCTGATGTTAATATCAAGCTTTAATATCTGGTGGTCTAATAGTATTCAGGGCATTATTTCAATTTTCTTATATCTACTGAGACTGGCTTTGTGTCTGAACATTTTATCTATTTTGGAGAAAGTTACATGTAGTGTTGAGAAGAATGTACATTCTTTTGTGTTTGGCTAGAATGTTCTATAATTGTCTGTTACGTTCTTTTGGTTACAACATGTGCTCGTTCCAGTAGTTCTCTGTCTAATATTTTCTGGGTGACCTGTGAACTGGTGAGGGTGTGATACTGATGTCTCCCACCAGCAGTGTTTGCTGATTTATATGGTATTTAAGTTGTATTAGTCTTTCTTTTACAAACTTGCATGCCTCTTGTCTTTAAGGCATAGATGTTAAGAATTGAACTGTTGTGTGGGTTTACTTTTCCTTTGTTGAGTATGTAGCATCCTTCCTGATCTCTTTTAACAGCTTTGGTGTGAAGTCTTTTTTGTTAGGTATTTAGAAACTACCGCTGCTTTCTTCTTAATTCCATTTGCTTGGCATGATATTTTACAAATCTTTATCCTGAGAGGTGTTCTGTGAAGTTGCTTATATGAGATCTCTCTAGTTGTTTTATGCAAGTACTTCATTCTATAAACTTGTCTCTTAGCATAGATTTCATTGTGTCATCTTTGGGTATGTTGTGTTTTCATTTTCTTTGTATCCTGGAAATGTCTGTCCTTGATGTTGGGGCGTGTTTTGTAGATGGAGCTGAAGCATGGAGCCTATTTTATATTCAGTATGTTAATCTATGCATTTTTACTGGGAAATTCAGACCACTGACAATAAGAAAAATGTGGGAGTCCCCTCTGTGTGCTGTGATTACCATTAATAAATAGAGGAACTGCTTTGGAGCTGTAGCAAGGCAGAACTTAGGTAGGCAGGGAAGGCAAGTCAAATGTTGGGACAAAGAAGTGCAGAGTCAGAGAGAAGCCATGGAGCCACCGGAAACAGATGATGGGGATTTTACCTAGTAAGCCACAGCCTCGTGGTGATACACAGATTAATAGAAATGGGATAAATTAATGTGTAAAAGTTAGCCAATAAGAAGGTAGAGCTAATGGGCCAAGCAGTGATTTAATGAATACAGTTTCTGTGTAATTATTTCAGGTATAAGCTAGCCAGGTGGCCAGAAACCAACAATCTGCATTCCTCCAACATATCAGATATCAATATTCAATGATTGTTGATTTTCGTTAATTTGACGTTGCTGTTATTGGTGATGATGGCAATGTGTTTGTATTTGTGTTGCTTCACTTCTTTGAGTTTGCTATTCTAAGATAATCTTTCTCATGTGTTTACATGGTTGTAGTTAAGTCTTTAGGTTGGAATTTTCTTCTAATGTTTGTGTAGGAATGTATTTTTAGATAAGTACTGTTTCAATTGAGGTTTATGATGGGAAATCTTATTTTTTCCATCTATGATCATTAAGAACTTTGCAGGGTATAATAGTCTTGGCTGTCATCCAAGGTCTCTTAAAGTTTACACCACATCGATCCAAGCTTTTCTTCACTTTAGAGTAAGCTTTAAGAAGTCAGTTATATTTGTAATGGTTTACCATTATTTGTTATCTTGACAATTTCTCATATAGCTTTAACATATTTTATGTATTCTTTACATTGAATGGTTTGATAATTATATGCCAAGGGGCCTTTCTTTTCTGGCATAATCTATTTTGCATTCTGTGTATTTCTTGTAATTATATGGGCAAATTCTTCTTGAGGGTAGAAAAATTTTTCTTCTATGATTTTTTGAACGATTATCTGGATTTTGAGCTGGGATTCTTCCTCCTTTATTCCTATAATTCTTAGGACACTATTCATAGTGTCCCAGATGTTAAGGTTATTTTATGTCAGGAGTTTTAAATTTACCATTTTCTTTGCCTCGTGTATTCATTTCTTCTATTGTATCATCAATGTCTGATATTCTCTCTTCCATCTTAGCCAACATTACTTCTGTAGTTCTTATTTGAACTTGTAAGCTTTCATTTCCATCATTCATACAGATTGTGTTTTCTTTATTGTTTTACTTCACTTTTCAATTCTTGAACATTTCTCTGGATTTCTTCAAAGGATATATTCATGTTCCCTTTAAGAACCTCTATCATCTTCATATAGGCAGTTAGGCATCTTTCCTGTGCTTGAACAATGGTGAAAAACTCAGAGATACTGTGATAAGGTTGCGGGTCATTAGTAGAGACATATTCTCCTCACTGTTATTGTTTGTCTTTTTATGTTGCTATCCAGGCATCTGGGATTGGGATGATTACAGATGTATGTGTTGATTCCTGTTTTTTTCTTTGTTGTTTATCTGTTTTCCTTTCAAGTTTCTTTTTCCTCTGTTTCCAGGCCCTACTCAGTTACTCATTTGCAGGCAATTCCTGCTGATGTTGCAAGCTGTGATAATGAGATGAACTGGGTATAGGAAAGTGGCAGAGAAGATCTTTGTGATCCTTTGATAATGGGCCTGAGATGAAAGAGAGACCACAGCAGGTGTTCTTTTTTTATAATTTCTTTCCACTTTTTTTTATTAAATTATAAAAGTTTCCATTTCAGCCCCTCCTCCCAGCACCCTCCCACTCCCCCCACTCCCTCTCCTCCTCCCTCTCCATCCCCTAGAGCAGTCAGGGTTTCCTGCCCTGTGGGAAGTTCAAGTTCCTCCCCCCTCCCTCCAGGTCCAGGAAAGGTGAGAGTCCAAACAGACTGGAGCACCAAAATCCAGTATATGCAGAGGAAACAAGGCCCAGTGTCATTGTCAATGGCTTTTCAAAAAGGCTCCGGGCCAGCCACATTCAGAGAATCTGGTTGGATCACGACCTCGTTCAGTCCCAGTCCAACAGGCCTTGGTGAACTCTCATTATATCAGTTCCCTTGTATCAGTGGGTGCTCGCATCCCTCGCAGTCCTGATTACTTTTTTTATTTTCTTCATCTTTCTGTTCCTCATTTGGACCGTGGAGTGCTCAGTTCGGTGTTCCAATATGGGTCTCCATCTGTATCGCCATCCAACGTCGGATGGTTTCCTCTGCCCTTGCCTTCTTTGCTCACGTTCTCTTTCCTTCTGCCTCTTATTTGGACCTAGGGAGCTAGGTCCAGTGTTCCAACGTGGTTCTCCGCCTCCATCTCCATCCATCGCCAGATGAGGGTTCTATGGTGACATGCAAAATATTCGTCAGTATGGTTGTGGGCCAAGGCCGGTTCAGGCACCCTCTCCTCTGTCCAGAGAACCATCTGGGGATCTCTCCTTGGACCGGGGATCCCCTTTATAATCAAGTCTCTTGAAAACCCTAAAATGATTCCCTTAGTTGAGGTATATACTTGCCTGATCCCATATCCATCCTTCCTCCCTCCCCCCCATCCCAGTCCCCCGATCTTTCCCCAATCCTCCCCTACTCCCTTCTCTCTAACCCTCTCCCTTTCCGACAACCCTCCCACCCCCCCATGCACCCGAGGTTACCTGGGACTCTTGTCTATTTCCTACCTCCTGGCGGATAGCTAAATAATCTTCATCAGGTTCATCTTCTTATTTAGCTTCTCTAGGATCACGAATAATAGGCTCAAAGACCTTTAATTATGGTTAGAATCCACTTATGAGTGAATACATACCATGTTCCTCTTTTTGGGTCTGGCTTACCTCACTCAGTAAAGCGTTTTCTATTTCCATCCATTTGCATGCAAAATTCAAGATGTCATTCTTTTTTACCGCTGAGTAAAACTCTAATGTGTATATGTTCCACACCTTTTTTAACCATTCTTCTATTGAGGGGCACCTAGGCTGTTTCCAGGTTCTGGCTATTACAAATAGTGCTGCTATGAACATAGTAGAACAAATGTTTTTGTAGTATGTTAAGGAATCTCTAGGGTATATTCCCAAGAGTGGAATTCACAGCAGGTGTTCTTCTAAAGGCCAGGGATGAATATGGGGAAATAGGGACTAGAGAAACACACACACAAACACACACACAAACACACACACACACACACACAGAGAGAGAGAGAGAGAGAGAGAGAGAGAGACTGAGGAATCTCCTTAGTTAGCCTATCTGTTTCCCTGTCTGGAGTGGTTTTTTGTTTAGCCGGGGTGCCTGCTGGAATTTGGGGCTGGGATGAAGCACAGTCATGAAAGGAAGCTGGAAGAGGAAGGTCTGTGAACCGGAGACAGGAGAAGGCTGGGGGAGGAATACAGAAGCAGAGTTTCCTTTGCAGTACTAGGGATGAGAATGAGGAATTGGATTTGTCAGAGAGGAGGGACTGGTGAAGGCCTTTATTATGTTATCTGATTCTGTGACCTACTCAACTGGTGAGTTTTCAGGGAATAGCTAGTGGTGGTGGAGGCTGGGATAATGGGATGATTTGGGAAAAGGAGGATTGAAGGAGATCTTTGTGATACTTTGGGAATGGGGTCTGATAGCAGAGAAAGACCTCAGCAGGAGTTCTTTTACAGGGATGGGAGTGAGACTGTGAGGACTGAATTTGGTGAGAGAAAGGAAAGGTGGTCTGAAGTCAGACTACTGCCATCCCTGGAAGGAGTTTTATGACAATCTCTGAACTCTAATATCATGAAGAATAAAAATTAATAAGCATATATCATACTTCTAACATAAATTGAAACAAGATATACATTGTCATTTCAAAGGTAAAAATGTTAGTATAGTAAGGAAACGCTGGACCAGGGCAAGACTAAAAACTATCTGAGAAAGCTTCATATTCTGCATATCTATATTCAATATTAAACATTATAAGTGGTTGATTATAGGTGGGCTGCTTGCTGACTAATAATGATATGGAGACTTGTTATTTATTATAAAAAAACTTGGCCAATAGCACAGGCTTGTTTCTAACTACCTCTGAACTCTAAATATCTCATTTTTAAATTTTACATCACTTTTTACTAGTTTGTACTAATTTTTTTACAAACTTAAATTGCACACCAAACCCTACTTCCATTTCACTCCTGTTCTCTTTCTCCACTCACCTTCTCCCTATCCAGCTCCTATCCATTTCTTAAGACAGGGTGAGGCCTCCCATGAGGATTCGAGAAAGTCTGTCACATCACTTGGGGAAGGACCATGGCCCTCCCCCCTTATCTATAATGACTAAGATATCCCTCCATAGGGCATTGACTTCAAAGAGCCATTTCATGCACTAGGGATAAATACTGGTTCCACTTTAGTAGTCACACTAACTGCCTATGCCACACAATTGTAACACACCATCACAGGGTCTAGATTAGTCTTATGCAGGCTACCCAACAGTCAGTCTGGAGTCAGTGAGCTCCACTTATCCAGTTGAAATGTTTCTGTGGGTTTCCCTATTATGGTCTTGGTCCCTTTGGTCATAATATCAACTTATATTTGACTGAGAAGTTAAAAATATAAAACAGAAACCAGAAAGAATATCCAACAAATAGTGCAAGCAGAATTGGCTGTTAACATGGAGAAAAATGAAAATAGACCCATACCTATTACCTTGCGTATAATTCAAGTCTAAATAGATCAAAGACATCAACATAAAACCAACCACACTGAACCTTATATAAGAGACAATGGGAAGTCCTATTGTATGCATTGTCACAAGAGACCACTTCCTAAGTACAACCCCAGTAGCACAGACACTGAGAGCAACAATTAATCAATGGGATGTCCTGAAATTGGGAAGGTTCTGCAAAGCAAAGGACACATTCAAAAAGACAAAATGGCAACCTACAGATTGGCCAAAGATCTTCACCAACCCTCATCATACTTAGTGCTTCTCTGTGAAATATACAAAGAGTTTAAAAAATTTGAAATCAAACAAAAAATCCAATAAACAGTAGGATACAAGGATAAACAGAGAACTCTCAAGAGTTGAATCTCAAATGTCTGAAAGACACTTAAGGAAATGCTCAATATCCTTAGCTGTAAGCAAAATGTAAGATTTCATATTACACCTGTAATGGTCAAGATCAGAGTGCTAATGACAACTTATGCAAGAGACGATATAGAGTACTGGGAACAGTCTTCACTTGCTGTGGGAGAGCAAACTAGAAAAGCCACTTTGGAAATCAGTGTGGTGGTTTCTCAAAAAATTAGGAAAAAACTACCTGAAGACCCAGCAACACCTCTATTGTGTAAATACTTAAAGGATGCTGAATTCTACCTTAAAGACATGTGTTCAACTATTTTCACAGGTGTTTTATTCATAATAGTCAGAATCTTGAAACAACTGAGATTCTACTCAATTGAAGAATGGATAAAGAAAACGTGGTACATTTACACAGTGAAATTCTACTCAGTGATAAATAATATAATGACATCTTGAAATTTGAAGACAAATAGATGGATCTAGAAGAAACCATATTGTGTGAGCCAACCCAGACCCAGAAAGAAAAATAGTAGGTAGTCATTCAAAAGTGTTTTTTACATAAATCAAAGAATAAGCACCTCACAGTCCACAACCTCAAAACCAAGAGAACAAACAGACCCTGAGAGAAATATGCATGGGTCTATATAAGAAGAAGAAAATCACAAAATGTCCTACATAAATTGGTAATATGGTGGTCAAGGGAGAGGGTAGAGGTGAGAGGGGAGGAAAGGATGGGAGCAAAGAAAAATATATACTGTAATAAAAACAAAAAAATGAGAGAGTAAGGGGATAACAATTTCATTAAAGTTTGGCTGGATTACAAAAAAATCAGTGACATTTTGAAATTTGCAGGCAAATGAATGGTTCTAGGGTAAAAAAAAATCCTCAGTGAGGTCACCAAGTCTCAGAAAGACAAACACAGTATATCTTGACTCATAAGTAGTTATTTGAAGTAAAGCATAGGACAACCACTCTACAACATTTGAGAAACTAGGTAACAAGTATGACTCTAATAGAGACATACATGAATGCCTCTTTGAAGGAAACATGGACAAGAGTACCTGAATTAAGTGGGAGCATGTTTAGGGAGAAGAAGGAGGAGTGAAAGTTGAGAGGGAAGGGGAAAATGAGAAAAGAGACAATTGAATTGGGGGAGATACAGAGATGGAGAGCAAGAAAGGAGATATTTTGGTATTGGGAGTGATTATAGGGTCAGGAGAAATCTGGTGCTAGGGAAACTCCCAGGAATCTACAAAAGAGACTCAAGCTAAGACTCCTAGCATTGTGGAGAGGGTGCCTGAACTGGTCTCCCTTGTAATCAGACTGATGACCATCCCAATTTTCATTGTAGAATCTTCATCCATTAACTGATGGAAGTAGTTGCAGACATCTACAGTTAAGCACTGGGCCAAACTCCCAAAATTCAATCTAAAAAGGGGGGAAGGAATACATGAATGAAGTGATCAAGATCAGGATGGGGAAACCCACAAAGACTGTTGACTTTAGCTAGTGTGAGCTCAGTGAATTTGGGCTTAGAAGTGGGGAACCTGAATAGAACCAAACTAGGCCCTCTGAAGGTGGGTGACAGTTTTGTTGCTTGGGCAGTCTGTGGGTCCAATGGCAGTGGGACCAGGATTTACTAATTGTGCAAGAAATGGCTTTTTTGGAACCAATTTCCTGTGGAGGGATACCTTGCTTAGCTTTGGTAGAGGAAGCTGGGGGTTGGTCCTGTTTCAACTTAATATACCAGACTTTGTTGATCCCTCATGGGTGTCCTTTCCCTTTCCGAGCAGAGGACAGGCTTTGAGTCTGAGGAAGGTTGGTGAAAGCATGAGGAGAGGAGGGAAGTTGAACTCACGTTGGTATGTAAAATTAGAAAAAAAAAGCTTTTAAATAAAAAATAATAAAACTATCAAATACACACATTATTACTCCCTTCATACTCTGCCACCAAGGATGCATATTAAGCAGACTACATAGCAAACTGTGGAGTGGAGGGGGGGGGGTCCCAGACACTGGGAGGAGGAATTTCAGCAGAGCCGAGATGTTAAAGAAGTGAACATAACAGATGGTGGTGACAGAGAATAAAGTGTAAACAGAATTATCCAAACTATAGACCATGCTTCAACTTTAAATTTATCACTTAGCATGTCTACAATTTCTAGCTTTTACAAGGAAATTTTTACCCCTTGTGCACTCTGGACAAGCTCAGCATCTTTTGCTTCTCTAGGCTCTTTTCAGATATGCAGGAAGGCCACCTGACTTTGTCCTTAAGAGCAATGGATCTGTTGAATGGTCAGAAAAAGTTGTGAGAGTATTACTCTGATCCTCTATTATGCCTCTGGGGGTGCTTTATCAATTCTGAGTGTAAAGTGGAATTTAAGTGCCTACGAGGACTAAGACATCAGAATTTTCCCTGAGAGAGGAGAACTAATAGGATTGGAATTCAAGGAACTGGGAGAGAATATGTAGAGGTAGAAAAAGGAGGAGGGGAGAAAAGATATAGAGAAGACAGTAGAGAGAGGGGAAGAGAGAGAGAGAGAAGAGCAAAAATAGAGAGAAAGAAGGAGGAAAGTCTTTCAGAATAATGAGCATACATCAGGATCAAAGGCAAAGAATAGAGAGAAGAGAGAATAGAACAAGAAGGAAAGCAACGGCCAGTAACATGCCTTGAATCACAGCACTCAGGAGGCAGAGTCATGTGGATCTCTGTGAAGACAATGCCAGCCTGGCTTACCAAGTCAGTTCCAGGACAGCCAGAGATATACAGAGAAACCATGTCTTGAAAATCAAAAAAAAACCCAGGGAAATCAAAAAGAAATATGGTGTAAGGAAAGCTGCGAACCAAACTAAAAAGTGTAGGTATCTATAGGAGTGTGAACTTGGGACAGGACACAGACAAAATACTGTCCACAGTCTGTCTTCATCTGAAAAGTATAGACAGGCTATCAGAGATTTATTTCAGGAGCTAAAAAAATTAAAAAGTATAAATTATGTTATTTTTATTTAATAATGTTGTTCTGTTCAAAAAGCAAAAGACTGGAAGATAAGTCTAAAAGATGGAAAAGATGGAAATCTCTTTCTAAAAAATAAGTTTGGTAAGCGTTATTAGAAAGTCCAAAGTCTTCTCTACAGTCTTTGAATTTCCTCTACTAACGTTCCTAATATATTAGTGACATACCCTGGAGTTTTCTCCTCCTTTACTGTTTGAAGTTGGCAGGTTATTGAAGTTTGCTCTGACTTGCATAATGGTGCAGTAAAAATCTGGTATGTAAACTGTTATTATCTTTGAGTATCTTCATAGTATCAAATAAATCAGAATTATTTGTTAATATCTATATATAATTTACAGTGTGTGTAGACTCATGATACCCCAGATAAATTTGTCTGATTATATTTTTCTACTAGAAGGAAAGAAGAGCCCTGATCTCATGACATCTTTCCCAGGTGCACCAATGTCATTGGCCTGAGTTTTCACTAGCTGAATATGTGTGAAATATTTAATTCTGGAATTGGATGTCAGGGCTATGGGTTAATTTAATGAATAGTATAGAATTATACTTGGGAATATTATTTTATGGCCTGTTATTTGTTTAAGCAATGGAGTATTTTTTCAAAGATGCAAAGATGTCTTGAATTCATTCATGCATGTTGCATCTGCTTAACTCTGTAAAGCTGTGTTACTCTGCCTGTGTAAAATACCTGGTTGGTCTAATAAAGAGATAAATAGATAATAGGCTGGCAGGAGAACAGACAGAAATGAATATAAATCAGAGAGCATAAAGAGGAAGATAAATTTGTGAGACAGTGGATTGTATTATGTCAATTATATTTTAAATGAATTCTGATTGGCCAGTATCCAGGCAGGAAGTATAGTCATAGTCGGGACAACCAGATAGGAAGTAGAGGTGGGTCAATGAGAACAAGAGAATTCTGGGAAAAGGAAAGCTTTGTCCATAGTTCTGTCTCAGCCACAGAAGAAGCAAGATGCGACAGCCTCACTGAATAAGGCATAGCAGAAAACAAGCTGCACTGTTTTAAAATGCCGGCTTTCTGGGCAGTCATGCTAGTGCAAATGCTGACTCTTTCAGGCAGGATGACCAGCTACAGAGCATTTGAGTGTGGTTTGTGAGAAGACTGCTGAAGCTTGCTTGCTGGCAGGGACCTTGAAATGCCATAGAGTTGTGGCAATAAATATGGCTACAAAGCGTACCTCTGCCACAAGACTGGAACCTCAGAAAGCTAAAAAATGGATTGTATCCAGCCGTCAAAGCCACGGCTTTAATCCTACTCATATTTCTCATCAAATTAAAGATTCATGTGATCACAAAAGATAGAGATATACAGCAAAGATAAATTCAAAGACAAAATATGTTTATCTAAATGGTTTACTGTGTATTTAAAAATATATGTAGGCCTGGGATAAAAGAAAAAAAGAGTGAGTAGTTGAATGTGGTGGCACACACTTTTATTCCCAGCACATGGGAGGGGAGGCAGGTAGGTCTCTGTGAGTTCAAGGACAGCATGGTCTACAGAGGAACTTCCAGGACAGCCAAAGATACACAGAGAACCTGTCTCAAAAGGACAAAAATTAAAAGTGAAAAAGAAATTGAAGTTAAAATAAAGCCACGTAAAGATGAAAAATACACAAGAGAGTCTGGATACTGTATATTATGTTCTCTTTGAATTGTTTGAATGCTGAGGAAGGAACAACAGCTG
The DNA here is from genome assembly GCF_982192425.1 of Myodes glareolus. Lineage (NCBI taxonomy): Eukaryota > Metazoa > Chordata > Mammalia > Rodentia > Cricetidae > Myodes > Myodes glareolus. The sequence goes on from NC_142049.1 coordinate 37,326,044, forward strand.
TTTAAAGATATTTGTTTATAAATGCTGCTGAATTAATACAAGATAGGTATTTTGAAAATACCTTGACTTCAAAATTCAAGTAAAAAAGAATGTTACTTTGGAGAAGAGTATTTGCTTTTATTTCCACAGGAAATGAGAGGCTATAGATTCATTCAGAGTTAAGAAAAACCAGGTTTTATCAAGGAAGACCAACTGAGGAATCTCCAGTAGGAATAGATGCCCCAGATGTCTGAGTTCTACATCCAGAACAAATTCAATATTGTTTCCTGAGATGATCATGACTCACAGGATATTTCAATCAGGACTTGATCATAATTATAAATTTTCTTAAGGTCTCCATAAGATTATCAGCACCCTCAACTAGCATGAATTAGCCTGAAAAACTACTACCACATTTCCCAAAAATAGACTATGGATATTTTCTTTGTTTAGACTGTTGCTTACAAGTTGTTATGGTTAATGATCAGGAGAAAAGCTAAACAAAGGATATTAGATTCAGAGTTCTTTTTTTTCTTTTTTAAGATGGGTGAGTGCTGTGGGACAATGATCTGTATTCTGTCAATTATATTTTAAATAAATTCTGTTTGGACAGTAGCCAGTCAGGTAGTAGAGATGGGTCAATGAGAACAGGAAAATTCTGGAAAGAGGAAAGCTTCATCTGTAGTCCTGTACCAGGCACAGAAAAAGTAAGATGTGACTGCCCTAATGAATAAGGTACCAAGCCACATGGCTCTCATAGACAAGAATAATTGTTTGATATAAGTTATGAGTTAATAAGAAGCCTGAGCTAATGGGCCAATCAGTTTATAGTTACTGTAGACCTTTGTGTGATTTCTTTGGAACTCAACGACTGCAGGAACTGGGCAGGACAGACAACTCAGTCAACAGATAAATCTGGGAAGAGAGGAAGAGGGAGCAAAAGGGAGGAAAGGAGGACTCCAGGAGTCAGCTACCCAGCTACACAGCAAGTCATACAACAAGAAGTAATGATAGGTAGATGGAAAGGTAAAATCCAAGAGGCAAAAGATAGGTAAAATAATTTAAGGAAAGCTAGTTAGAAATAAGTCACCCTAAGGATAGGCATTTATAGAAAAGAATCAGTATCCATGTATTTATTTATTTGGGTGTTGGGTGGCAGGTCCCAAAGAGCACAAAGCAGAGAGTAAAAAGAAAAGGCAACTACAGGAGAAGATTGTCTGTATATTTTATTGGTGTTTTCCTAAACTGTGGATGTATTTGCTGCCAAGAATGTTACTTTAGAATTGAGAAGTACAAGTGAGTAAAAGCCCATAAATATTTTCACTTCCCAAAAGTGTGAATCTACCTCTGAACATTGTGAGAACATTTTACCTGTATTATTACTTCTTACATCTTTGACTCATGTTGTTTATTCTGTCAATTTGAGAAGAATGGGAAATACATAAGAAATGTAAGTGTGGAGCAGCCTATCAGGTATTATCTACATTTAGCTAGCTGTGGCCATGCCTATGAGAGATTTTTCTTGCTTGATGAATTGAAGTTTAAACTTTTACCCTATATATTGGGAGTTCATTTCATGAGCTCTTTCCTAGATTGAATCAAAGACAGACTTAGAGTTGCTGCTTATGTCATGATAGATGTAAGGTTGAGAGAGGTAGAGCCTATTCTCTGTAAGATCTCTAGCTCTCTAAACTATACTAGTTTCTACCTTCCCAAACATTCTGTGCAACAGCAGCACTTCAGGACTTTGGAGCATAATTAAGATCTAAATGGTATCAAGTACTCACAGCTCACTTTAGCTTTTCATGTTGCCATAGAAGACTAGGAACTTTTATGCCCATAACCATGTACTGGTATTAGTAAGCATTTTCTGTAGGGTGAGAAAGGGAGGTGCTTGTGTCACTGCCAGTCTGCTTCTCCTATGTAGAACAGGGCCTCCATTCCACATCTTTGTGTTCTGCTGTCGAGAAACACTGCAGGTGGCAGTCAGTTCTTCTGACAGAGAGGGACAAAACAGCCCCTGGATGATATAACCATAACATTGACAAGATTCCTGGCAAGTGCTGGGAAGACAGCTTACCTGAAGACAAATTTGGGTGGTGAAGACCTTTTTATCACTCCTGCTAGAAGGCGTGGGGGACTATTTCTTTAGAATCCAAGTCTCATCCCAGGCAGTTCTGCCAGTTAATGGATGTGTCTCTGTGATTTTCAGATATACAGATTGATCAATGGTATATTTGGAACTTCATATTGACTATTAAACTGACAAGTTTTCCATTTTTTGGTTTGAGACAGGTTTTTATGTAGCTCGTTCTTGTCATGTTCTTGTTATGTCGCTTCAATTGGCCTTGAATTGCTGATCATTCTCCCTGTGCCTCCTTGTGGGAGCCCATGTGTGCCTCTGTTTCCATATAGAATAATTTCTGACTTAATGAGGTCATTTGAGTTCAAGCTTACTTGCCTGCTTTGCTTTTCCAGTAACCTTGAGGGCTATGAGAAACATCCCACAGAAAGAACATTTTTGCCGAGTTGAAAGAGTGCAGTTTTCTGTTAGATCTGTGGTCGTGTGTGCCAGCAAGAGGCACTCCTCATTAGAGATTAGATGTTCCTTAGTTTAATGAGATAATGTATCTGTTTTGAGTTTCCTCCCAAGAACAGCGCAGGGAGGTGGCTAGCTGACTCTATTGTTGTTTGTCCTGCCTTTTGACTGTATTTAGTATATATGCTGACTGAGAAATAAACTAGAGGTCCTCCAGGTCTATACTATGTTTCTGCCTCTATTTATCTTAATCTGCCATTTCCTATATCCTCATGCTCCCCCACAGGTGCCCATTGCTGATTCCTGTTGGAGTGGGCTCTGGCAATTTCTCTACAAAACTGACATTTTTAATAATTAATTATGTAAAACTTCACAAGACAACAAAAACTGTGCTCCATTGCTGAAACCTGGGCAGAGACATCTGTTCACCTAGCATATTGAGTTGCAACCTGGAAAGAATGGTTCTTAATGCTTCCTAGGTGTTTGATATAGATTCTGTACGCTTTTAGCTGTTCAACACCCTGGGAGCCTGCAATTAATTAGGAGAGGAATTTCAGCGTTCACTGAAGTATCACACTTGCTGTGTATTTTAAGCAAAAAACAGGGCTCATTGGTTCCTCAGTAGTCATGCTATAGTGCTTGCAAAATATCACATCAGGCAGAACTGCTGAGAAATACTGTGACTGGATTCAGAATTTGATGCATAACTGTTTACTCTAGGGCTTATCTGACTTCTCACAGTCAGAGTGTGTCTCTTGTCCTCCATTTGTAGGGAGCAAATAATGTATGTTTCTACAGTGAAATTAAGTTAATACACATAGTAGGGGCTCAATAAATACTGAATAAATAAGTCCTATAACTATTGAGATATGTGTATGTGTGCTTGTGTAAGTGTGTGTGCTGCCAATGTTGACTCACCCAGTGAATATCTACCATGGTCTTACTATGGGTATCTCTTTCAGAATTGATGAGAGAGAGAGGTCTGCAATCACATGGTATGGTATAATAGTACAGAGAAGATCTTGGAATGTAAATAAAGTATGCATAGTCAGGTAATGATACATTCTGTGGAGAAACAAAAGTCAGAAGCAGCCTTCAAACATGCATGCTAGTATTGCAAGACTTGGCAGTACAGTACATTGTGTCCCACATTGAAAGAATACAAAATGTCAAGGGCCTAAAACCAGATTAACCTGCATGTTTGGGTATAGATTCTTCATTTTACCTCTTGTTTAACTTGCTTTTGTTTGAAATCACTTGTTACATAATATCAACTAATCAATTTGAGTTCAGCCCATCAGTCTGCATTTTGATTCCAGTAATCAAAGCAGATCTAAGCACATGTAGGTCAAGCCCTCATTTGTTTAGGGTGTGACCTTTATGGTCTTGGATCTTAGTAGGACTGATGGTCTATGATCTTCATGTCCTGAACAAATGAGCTTCTGCCACATCCTTGGCAGAAGAGTCGCTGCAGGCTTTACAGCAGGCCAGGATAATGATGGGGTGAGTAAGAATGAGGCTTGCATCTGTAGTCCTAGTAACAGAGAGCTCAGCTCACCTTTGGAGCAGACCCTTGCCAGCATCCTGAGCTCAGGTCTACTTTTAGCTTTACTTCTAGGCAGGCATTTTCTGCTTGTGTTCTCTACAGACAGAGGTGCCATAGTTCAGTAAAATTGACATGTTTCTTTAGGATTGGTTTGATTTAATTATTTTTATTTATTTATGCTATTTCCTTTAATAAAGAATGATAATAATTTTTCACAGAAACCTGTTTTATTGTTTTATCCCCTTTAGCGTTAATTTTTATCAGCAAGATAAACTGTCTGTGTAACAAAGTTCATTTTTAGTTATTGCTTTAGAGTCAACTTTAAAGGAATATACAGAAGGCTAAATATTGCATTAATAAATGGATTATATTTGTATTTATTAATATTGTAAGCAAAATTTTGATCACATCACCCCCATGACAGCTGGAAGTAATTCTAGAAGATGATGTCCCCTCTACCAAGAATGTTTGTCCTCAGTGTTTGGGACATCACTTAAGGGTTGATTATAATTGGTATATGGTTTGGAGTTGGGGGGAATTTTATAGGGTTTGAAATTGGATGGAAAAATAGATTGGTATGAGCTTACTCACACTAATAATAATAGTGAGTAATAGAGTGAATATTTGTGAGTTATTATTTATAGACAATTACATTAGTATAGATTCTTGTATATTGATACAAGTTAAATTATATTGAATATTGTATGTAAGCATGCTTCTACCTCTGCTTAAAATAATTTTTATATATTGATATTAATATATTATATTGCAATGTACATTTCTACCTCTGATCAAGATACTTATACATTGTTTACATTTGGAGGTCATTGTTCTCATTTATTGCACAGTTGTTTATTGTTTTAATCTTTAAGTTATATAGTTATTAAGAATTATAGAACAATAGTCATTCCTGTTTTTCATACTTATTGTTAGACTAATCAGATTCTTAAGATACATAGAGATTATGTTCTGTATAGATAGATAATGATCAATCACTTCAAAGAGCTGTACAAAATGGCATTTAAATAACTTAGAGTTCTGTTGAAGTGAGACACAATTGCTTGTGGCAACACCGATCTATTCCCAAGAGAATGCTGAGCACTGAAGACACTTCACTTGGAGCTTGTTTTCTTCTTGGCAAAAACTGGCCTTTGGGCAAAGAAATGTCCATGTCTCAACCACTGACAAGATACATAGTAACCAGAAATGGATAAGCAGTACTGTCAAATCTTGCCAAGACAGGATAAGACGGTTATAAAAAATTTCTTCCTATGAAAATGGTCTGTAAATTATTCTAGGTTTTAGCCAAAGTTGGTTGCTTCAACATTGCAAATGAGACTTTGGGTGATTGCCCAGGTAGCCAGTTGTCTCTGTCATTTGTTGCATATTTTGGAAGATGCTTGATTGCACTTCCTGCTTACTCAAGTAATAGTATTTCCCTTCTCGGATCTTCTATGGGTTTGAAGACTAGATAATTGTAGTTACTTTCCTCTCATGGCTTGGCCAAGTTATTTATTACACAAGACTTAAGCTAGTTTGGATAAGATATTTGTTCTTATTGTATATAATTGTGTATTAGATTTAGAACTCTCTTATTTAAACAAATGGAGGAGGTGCTGTAGGAAAGTTTGCAGCCCGTGGTTATCTGCCTACTGGGACATGCCTCTTATACTGTATGTGCAGATGCAGAGTCTGCGTCCACCCATTTTTTTCTTTCTTCCCTGGCTGCTTTTTTGGATTGTTGGATTGCTGGATTTGATCTATGTCTACTTTTCAAGCAGAGAATTCTGATTCGTGAGTTTACCCCTAAATAAATAACTATCTATTTCTCAATTCTGAGCTAGTGTGGGATTTCTTTTAAGCATCCATTCATTATTCATCAGGTCTTCATGGCTTGCAAAACCTTTCCAGTCTTCTTTATTCTGGACCCACACAGTCATCATCTATCTAAGTCCCTTTTTTAAAACTAAAGTCATTGACACATTTATATTCTTCTGTGTTCTTTTATGTATTGCTTCCTTTTTCTAATACCATGAAAAACAGGAACATTAACAAATATGTTTATGATCTGTTGTGAAAATTTTCTTCCCAATGTAGCAGGGAGGAAGCAAAGTCTATCTCATAACCATAAGTCCCAATGAAGATACTAAGTACACTTTCACCAAAGTCCATCCTGGGGAATCAATGAATTTATTGAGCTTACTGAGCATGGTTCAAAAGATAAAAAGGTTTTGATTCTGTGGTTCTTTAAATCAAAATGACCTTCAAAGTCCCATGGAGAACAGCACTATTAGGAGGTGCGACTTTCTTAGAGTAGGTATGTCATAGCCACTTTTTTTCCCTACTGATCTGGATGGAGAACTCTCAGCTCTTTCTCTAGCACCATTTCTGCCTGCATCCATTATGCTTCCCGCCATGATGATAATGGACTAAACCCTCTGAAGCTGTAGCCACCCCCAATCAAATGTTTTCCTTTATAAGTTTTGCTGTGATCAGTCGGGTGGTGGTGGTGCATGCCTTTAATCCCAGCACGTGGGAGACAGAGGCAGGTGAGTATCCTTGAGTTTGAGGTCAGCCTGGTGTACAAGAGCTAATTCCAGGAGAGGGCTCCAAAGCTAGAGAGAAACCCTGTCTCGAAAAAACAACAACAACAACAAAAAAAATGTGTTGCTGTGTAATGGTGTATCTTCACAGCCATAGAAGCTACCAAAAGCAGCCTCACAGAAATGTCTCCACCCATCATGTACAGTGGCTCTCCCAGAGCCACATATGTGGAGCTTACCTTCTCTTTACTCTTCCATTGCCCATACACTCTCCATCACTATACATGTCTCAGTGAACGTAGGAAGTAAGCCTGAGAGCCCTCAAAGTAAATTCCCACTTTTAAAGATGGCTTTCTCATAGGTGCAGACATAGGATCTACGTCCTCCCAAGTCTTTCCCAGGCTGTGTACTCTAGCTTATCCCTAAAACCACAAGGTCACCTGTCATTAGGGATGAATTGCATACAGTTGCCTAGAAAAGAGACTGTATAAGCAAGTGGAGGGGATACTTTCTTTCATGATGGAATATCCAGCAAACCTGGTGGTGGTCATCCTTCATCAGTAGGCAAACTAATCACAGGAAGGTGTCAATTCTTTGTCTTCAGATAGTTCTGAGCAAGAACAGATCAAAGAAAGCTGAATAGAAACTATAAAAGATAATGTGATCAATTAATATCTTCTAGGTACAAAGTGAGCAACTAAAGCTTAGATTAAGCATAAGACAGCTTTCCTATGACACATTGAGTCACGATTGTAACGATGCTTTTGGATTTTATTGGGAGTATGTACTTGATACCAAGAAACAACAAATACATAACAAAACATCATGGAATTGATGTTTATAGCATCCAGCACAACACAACTAAGAAATCCCTCATAAAACTATGATGCTCCAGTTGACTTTAGAGAGTCTTTACACAGGGGTCTCTCTATACTCTCTACAAATGAGCATCTCATTTGTTGTTTTCACTGCAGAGGCAAATAAACATTTATATCCTAGCATCCAAATCTCTAACATTCCTGATTAACATACGACTTGTCTTTGGGAGTATTTCCAAGGCAGCCCTCCCTCAGTTAAATTCTACATGGTGTGACTTACTCTCTCCTAAGCATTGGCCAATCTGTTTATCACCATTTCTATTCTTCGACGTTGCAACTTAGTAGTGGAGTTCTACACAGTACATGAGATGCCATTTATGACTTCCACAAATTAACTCCAAATGGACCTTATACCTAAACGTCAAATGCTAAGAGCAGGCCTTCTAGAAGACAATTGAGATCAGGACTTCTGAATTTGGCAACCCTCCTAGGCTTTGGGATGTTTCTCTAAGGCCCTGATGTATAGAGCAATAATAGAGCTCTGTTTCTCATCTCAGGAATATGCTGGGGAGGGTTGGTAATGATGTGGGACTAGGGCTTTTGGAAAAGGGTTGTTTCAGATCCTCAGAACCCAGGACTTTTCACAGAAGGGAGGAAAGTGTGGTTATCAGTCCCGACAACACTGTGGACGCTGTTTATGATGTTCTTGAGTTACCCAATGTTCCTCTTGTGCGACATTGTCTGATTGGACTCTTTCTGAATTTCTATACTTGCTTTGACATCCAAACCCATTGTTTACATTAGCAAGAGACTTGCTGTTGAATTTGGCATAAATCTCCAGCCAATCTGGGACAGATCTGTCTTTTTTTTATTTATTAAAAATTTCCACCTCCTCTCCTCCTCCCATTTCCCTCCCACTCCCCCTCCCCTCCCCTCTTTAGTCCTAAAAGCAGTCAGGGTGCCCTGCCCTGTGGGAAGTCCAAGGTCCTCCTACCTCCATCCAGGTCTAGGAAGGTGAGCATTCAAACAGACTAGGCTCCCACAAAGCCAGTCCATGCAGTAGAATCAAAATCCAGTGCCATTGTCCTTGGCTTCTCAGTCAGCCCTCATTGTCAGCCACATTCAGAGAGTCCGGTTTGACCACATGCTTGTTCAGTCCCAGTCCAGCTGGCCTTGGCGAGCTCCCATTAGATCAGTTCCACCATCTCCGTGGGTGGACGCTCCCCTCGCAGTCCTGACATCTATCTTTAGATTAGAAGCCAGTGCTGGACCACGGTACTGAGTCCCTTCTGCTCACCTGGTCCCGTCACTCAGACCTCACCAGTCAATCAGAGACTCCAGCAGACCCTCCAGTCAGATGGGAGGATTTTTCCGGCAGCCAGACTTTCGTTCCAGTTCAGTTCTCAAGCACTGTGCCTTGGGCGGCCTTGTGGGCGGAGTGTTTGTCAGCTCCGCAGCTGCACCATGGTGAGTGAGGGGTTGCTCTCCACAGATGGGAGGAGTGGCTGAGCTTGAAGAGCAAGGGGCCAAAGTCCCCAAACTAGGGGGAGCAGCCCGCTGTGGCTCGCGGCCAGTGTGATGGTTCCTCCACTGTCTGATTGGGAGCCAGCGGAGAGACAGAGTTTTCATTCTGCTTCAGTAGTCCTCAGTGATCCTTGCAACTCTCTGCTGGTAGTGTCTGAATCACTTCACTGCCCGGGCTGTGTCTGCACAGAGCCGAGCATCGGGAGCCACAGATGGTGGTGTTTGTCGTTCTTATATCATTGCATGTGGAGAAATACCACTACATTCGCCAAACGCGGAGACTCTGGTCTCTCCTGGGTCTTCAGAAGTTCCGCACTTTTAACCTTTAGATTTGGGATCCGTCTGTAGTTAATTTCATGCGGCTTGTAAACAGTTTCTCCTGTGTAGAGTAGCGATCCACTCCTAAACTGTGATGTAGAAGAGTTCAGTTGATAATAGAATTTATGGTATAAGGATTTACCAGTTCTCAGGAGACATTAAGTCCCACAAAGTAGAATTTAAATGAGGGAGGGCTACATCCCAAATACCCAAAGATGAGTAGCATGCACATCATACCTGTTAGAGATTAGTATCATGAAATGTAAATGTTTGTTCACCAGGATAAATCAGCCATTAAGGTACATTCCCATAACAAATGAGACAACCATGATTTACAACCAGCCAGAAGACCCACTTCCCCATCAAAGGCTTCTGACCTGCTGCTGGGGGGCCCTTAGGGGGGTCACAACCTTGTGTGCCAAGAGAGTATAATAATTTTAGAACAGCTGCATTTTTCAGGTCTTAGGAAAGCAGCTTTGACTCAGTGTCCCCTGTGCTGATTGAGGTGAACTTGAATCCTGCCTGCAGCCCCACAGGGCATTGCCCTTGCTATCCTCTTGGCTAACCACCATAAGTTTTTTGAGTATAAGTATGCTGCACCACAGAGCTCTAAAATTACCAGTTTGAGTCATATAGTGGAACTGTCCATTGCAGTAACAATAAAAGGATTTGTATGTGGAACATGGCCTCTCTCTTGAGACCAGAAAAGTAGGAACGATGTACTGAGTACACAGGAAGGGGTAAACACATTGGACAATAGCTAGATCTTAGACTGAAGTTTAAGGCTGCGGGCTCCTTTACAAAGAAAGACCTGATGGGGCACAGTGGGTGACTTTCTGTGTAATCTCCCATTAATGTGTAATCTAGATTCTGTGTAATCTATAATTAATGTATGATGGGAGATTACACAGAAAGTGTAATTCTAGAATTAATTATGATGGGAGATTACACAGAAAGTCCTTAGGGAGAACGGAAGATTTTACTAAACTACAAATTTCCCAGATTAGGATCTTGTCTGACCATAGTGTGGAAGGACAAACCTGGAGATGTTTGCTTTCTGAGATATTTGATCTCTGCTCACCCAGTAGGGTAACTGCTAAGGTTTTAAAGCCCAGCTAAGTGGTCCTAGAGGCACTCTGGTTGGCAATTAGGAGAACCAGTAGGAGGTAGTTTACAGGTTCTTTCCAGGAGTCTCTTGTTCTGCTCAAGAGAACTATAAGGAGGACCACAAGCCATACTATGGTGAATGTACTATAAGGAGACCAGGAAGAGCAGGTTGGCTGAGCTGTCAGAGTTGCTTGAACAGGGATGAACCATAACCCAGGCAGGTTCTATTGTTCTTTGTGTTGACCTGGGTAGTGGCTCTTAGTCTCTGAACTTTGTTGAGTGTGGGGGAAGCTCTGCCATCCTGGCATGGGAGTCTATGAAGTTGTAATATCGTTGCTTCCCACTGTGTGATTGAGAATTGATTTGATAACCTAGTCCTGCCTCTGCTGCCCAGTGTTGGGTAGATAGTCCTTTAACTTCTTCAGGATGGGACGGGCCTTCACTGGCCAGTGAGAAGGAAAAATAGACTAGCTAATGGATGACCTCCAGTATCTCTGACTTTCAGGGTATGATTATAGATGAAGAGGGATCTGTGCAAGAATTGAGCGCATAGACAAAGCTTGAAGCTGGTAGATTCACAGTGCAGAAAGGGAGAGACAGGCCAGTGACTGAGAACTTTCTTACTTCAACAATAGTTGAAATAATCAATGTATAACTATATAATGTTTACCTAATTAGGAATTAGGTAATCAATTTTAGATGCTCCATAAATGTCTTGGTGGCCATTTCTTGTTGTCCACGGGCCAGGGCAATCAGGAATCTGGATAAAGAACTGATCTCATGAAACCAAATTGCTATAGTTACAGTAGTTCAACCAAAATAGATCTGAGGAAAATGTGTCTCTGCCTAACAGGACTGTTATTTTACTGGTTTTAAATATACACCCTGAGATAAAAGGTTTGAGAAATCTTTGATGTTCTCTAATATACATCCCTTGCTTCTGAAGCACATGGCCATAAATCCTGTTTTAACTTTTCAAAATAATTTCTTTGATATAATAAATATATCATATCCACTTTCTTTTTCCTATTCCCAAGCCTTACCATGACACCTTATTATCTTCTGATTCATGACCCATTTTTCTTTAACAACAGTTGTGAATGTGACCTGTGTTTGGTTGCAGGATTTCCCAGGTATGAGGTGATGGGTTGGCTGCACTGTACATTGAGTGTGTAATGGAATATGGATACAAAGGACTCTGGGCTATGGATGAATAAGAGGGTATGCTCAAGGAAAGTCGATGAATGTCTACTAAAATACAAACTTTCTGAACTAGGGCTTTGTCTACTGAACTGGAAGAGCAGAACAGGAAGTACTGTGCTATCTGAGTCATTTGATCTCTGATCACCCATTTGGGTAGCTAATAATATTCTGAGGCCCAGCAGGGTGGCCTTAGCCAATGAGGGACTCTGGAAAGTCTTAGCAATCAGGAATAATAGTGGCAGGTATCTTGCATATTCTTTCCAGGATTCTTCTCTACATTTGTTGTGAAGAGTTGTAAGGAAGACCACAAGCTATGCCATAGTGAGTGTAGGGTGTTCCAAGAAGGTCTGCTGAGCTGTCATTTCTCCTGGATTTGGATGGACCCTGAGCCATTCTATGGTTCTATTGCTCTGAGTAATGACCTGGGCAGTGTTCCTTGTCCTCTTAGTCTCCCTGTGTATGGATTTCCCAGGGAGAGGGAGACTCTGCAACCATGGCATGGGAGGATATTATGCTTGTAATATCACTGTCCAGTGTACACACAGAGTCATTCTTTTGGTGTGCAGTGGGAAGACAGTTTTGAAAACTGATAATCTGGTTTCTAGAAGTTCTGAATATTGCAGGCTACTTTCAAGTTTGTCTTACAAATGTTTCAAATAGTTATACAGCAGGTAGAACTACAGTGATGTTGATTGTCTTTTAGCAATGCTGATTAAAATGTTTCTAACTTTCTGCTACCATCAGCTGCACTGGTGTGGTTCCGTGATGTTTAGTTCCAGTGGACAAAGGGAGTTTCTGAGCTGCAGAGGTTTCTTAGGTGTGTACTGTGTTTTGCAGGTAGATAGAGCAGAATCTATGTATTGTGCTATAATCCATTTGACAGGAAACAGAAATTATTATATATTATTTTGGGATTGGACATCAGTGGGCTGGGTTTACCTGAAAACATAAGGAGGTCTAAGGGGCTGCAGAACCATAGCAGTAGATCATCTCTTTTTGCAGAGAGGGCTCTAGCTATTTTGTGATGTCATAGGCCCAAAGCAGTTTCTTTATTAACCAGTGGGAATAAAACATACTCACAGCATACAGAGGGGAAATCACATATCATCTCCCCTTTCTGTCTAAATAAAAAAGAAGGTTTTAATTTTGATGTAACAAGATTATATATAACAAAACAATTATCAAGCAAGAATTATTGTTACAATATTTAGTACAATTACATTTGGCAAATTAAGGAAAATACTCTATCATCTATTCTATCTTTGTGAGTCTAAAGTTCTTTTTTTTAAAGTAAATTTTATTAAATTATAAAAGTTTCAATTTCCGCCCCTCTTCCCAACACCCTCCCACTCCCCCCACTCCCTCTCCTCCTCCCTCTTCGTCCCTTAGGGCAGTCAGGGTTTCCTGCCCTGTGGGAAGTTCCAGTTCCTCCCCCCTCCCTCCAGGTCCAGGAAGGTGAGTGTCCAAACAGACTGGATTCCCAAAATCCAGTATATGCAGAGGAAACAGGTCCCAGTATCATAGTCAATGGCTTTTCAGAAAGACTTCGGGCCAGCCACATTCAGAGAATCCGGCCAAATTCCGAGAATCTGGTTAGATCACGTCCTCGTTCAGTCCCAGTCCAACTGGCCTTGGTAAACTCTCATTAGATGCGTTCCCTTGTATCAGTAGGTGATAGCATCCCTCGCAGTACTGATTTCGTTTTTCATGTTCTTCCTCCTTCTGCTCCTCATTTGGACCTCGGGGGGCTCAGTCTGGTGCTCCAATGTGGGTCTCCGACTGTATCGCCATCCTTCGCCAGATGAAGGACCAATGGTGATAAGCAAAATATACATCAATATGGTTATGGGTCACGGCCGATTCAGGCACCCTCTCCTCTGTCCAGAGAACAATCTGGGGGATCTCTCCTTGGACCTGGGATCCCATATATAATCAAGTCTCCTGTAAACCCTAAAATGACTCCCTTAGTTGAAATATATTCTTCCCTGATCCCATATTCATCCTTCCTCCCTCCCCCCCGATCCCAGGCCACCAAGCTTTCCCCATTCCTCCCCTACTCCCTTCTCTCTAACCCTCTCCCCTTCCATCAACCCTCCCAACCCCTCCCCCATGCACCCGAGGTTACCTGGGACTCTTGTCTATTTCCTACCTCCTGGTAGATAGCTAAATAATCTTCATCAGGTTCATCTTCTTATTTAGCTTCTCTAGGATCACAAATAATAGGCTCAAAGACCTTTAATTATGGTTAGAATCCACTTATGAGTGAATACATACCGTGTTATTCTTTTTGGGTCTGGCTTACCTCACTCAGTAAAGCGTTTTCTATTTCCATCCATTTGCATGCAAAATTCAAGATGTCATTGTTTTTTACCGCTGAGTAAAACTCTAATGTGTATATGTTCCACACCTTTTTTAACCATTCTTCTATTGAGGGGCACCTAGGCTGTTTCCAGGTTCTGGCTATTACAAATAGTGCTGCTATGAACATAGTAGAACAAATGCTTTTGTAGTATGTTAGGGAATATTTAGGGTATATTCCCAAGAGTGGAATTGCTGGGTCCTGAGGGAGGTTGACTCCCAGTTTCCTGAGAAACCGTCACACTGATTTCCACAGTGGCTGCACGAGTTTGCATTCCCACCAACAATGGATGAGTGTTCCCCTCACTCCACATCCTCTCCAGCATAGGCTATCGTTGGTGTTTTTGACTTTAGCTATTCTGACAGGTGTAAGATGGTATCTCAAAGTGGTTTTGATTTGCATTTCCCTGATCGCTAAGGAGGTTGACCATGACCTTAAGTGTCTTCTGGCCATTCGAAGTTCATCTGTTGTGAATTCTCTGTTCAGTTCAGTACCCCACTTTTTAATTGGGTTAATTAGAGTTTTAGTGAGTAGTTTCTTGAGTTCTTTGTATATTTTGGAGATCAGACCTTTGTCTGATGAGGGGTTGGTGAAGATCTTCTCCCAGTCAGAAGGCAGCCTTTTTGTCCTACTGACAGTGCCCTTTGCTTTACAGAAGCTTCTCAGTTTCAGTAGATCCCATTTATTCATTGTTTCTCTTATTGTCTGTGCTGCTGGGGTCCTACTTAGGAAGAGGCCTCCTGTGCCTATATCTTGTAGACTACTTCCCACGTTCTCTTCTATCAGGTTCAAAGTGGACGGATTAATGTTGATGTCTTTAATCCATTTGGACTTGATTTTTGTGCATGGTGATAGATATGGATCTACTTTCATTTTTTTACAGGTTGACATCCAGTTATGCCAGCACCATTTGTTAAAGATGCTTTCCTTCTTCCATTGTATACCTTTAGCTCCCTTGTCGAAAATTAGGTGTTCAAAAGTTTGTGGGTTAATATCTGGGTCTTCTATTCGATTCCATAGGTCGACTTCTCTGTTCTTATGCCAATACCAAGCTGTTTTCAATACTGTAGCTCTATAATAGAGTTTGAAGTCAGGGATGGTAATGCCTCCAGAAGTTCCTTTATTGTATAAGATTGTTTTGGCTATCCTGGGTTTTTTGTTTTGCCATATAAACTTGATTATTGTTCTCTGAAGGTCTGTGAAGAAGTTTGATGGGATTTTGATGGGGATTGCATTGAATCTATAGATTGCTTTTGGTAGAATTGCCATTTTTACTATGTTGATTCTCCCAATCCAAGAGCAGGGGAGGTCTTTCCATTTTCTGATATCCTCCTCAATTTCTTTCTTCAAAGACTTAAAGTTCTTGTCAAATAGGTCTTTCACTTCCTTGGTTAGAGTAACCCCAAGATATTTTATGCTATTTGTGGCTATCATGAAAGGTGATGTTTCTCTGATTTCCCTCTCTGCTTCTTTATCCTGTGTGTATAGCAGGGCCACTGATTTTTTGGAGTTGATCTTGTATCCTGCCACATTACTAAAGGTGTTTATCAGCTGCAGGAGTTCTTTGGTAGAGTTTTTGGGGTCACTTATGTAAACTATCATATCGTCTGCAAATAACGAAAGTTTAACTTCATCCTTTCCAATACGAATCCCCTTGATCTCCTTATGTTGTCTTATTGCTATTGCTAGACCTTCAAGCACTATATTGAAGAGGTATGGAGAGAGTGGACAGCCTTGTCGTGTTCCTGATTTTAGTGGAAAGGCTTTGAGTTTCTCTCCATTCAGTTTGATCTTAGCTGTCGGCTTGCTGTATATTGCTTTTATTATATTTAGGTATGATCCTTGTATCCCCAGTCTCTCCAACACCTTTATCATAAATGGGTGTTGAATTTTGTCAAATGCTTTTTCAGCATCTAGTGAGATGATCATATGGTTTTTTTCTTTCAATTTATTTATATGATGGATTACATTGATAGATTTGCATATGTTGAGCCAGCCCTGCATCTCTGGAATGAAGCCGACTTGATCATAATGGATAAATTTTCTAATGTGCTCTTGGATTCGGTTTGCCAGTATTTTATTGAGAATTTTCGCGTCGATGTTCATGAGTGAGTTTGGCCTGTAATTCTCTTTCTTGGTTGTGTCTTTGTGTGCTTTTGGTATTAGGGTAACTGTAGCTTCATAAAAGGAGTTAGGCAATGACTCTTCTGTTTCTATATTGTGGAATATGTTAAGGAGTATAGGTATTAGGTCTTCCTGGAAGTTCTGGTAGAATTCTGCATTGAAACCATCTGGTCCTGGGCTTTTTTTGGTAGGGAGATTTTTGATAACAGCTTCTATTTCTTCGCGACTAACAGGTCTATTTAGATTGTTCACCTGTTCTTGGTTAAACTTTGGTATATGGTACTTATCTAAAAAATGTCCATTTCTTTTACATTTTCCAACTTTGTGGCATATAAACTTTCATAGTAAGATCTAATGATTCTCTGAATTTCCTCTGTGTCTGTGGTTATGTCCCCCTTTTCATTTCTGATCTTATTAATTTGCATGTTCTCTCTCTGCCGTTTGATTAATTTGGATAGGGGTTTGTCAATCTTGTTGATTTTCTCCAAGAACCAGCTTTTTGATTCATTGATTCTTTGGATTGTTTTCTCTGTTTCTATTTTGTTGATTTCAGCCCTCATTTTGATTATTTCCAGTCTTCTAGACCTCCTGGGTGAATCAGCTTCTATTTTTTCTAGATCTTTCAAGTGTGCTGTTAAGTCTCCAATGTGTGCTTTCTCCGCTTTCTTTAATTGGGCACTTAGTGCTATGAACTTTCCTCTTAGCACTGCTTTCATAGTGTCCCATAGGTTTGAGTATGTTGTGTCTTTGTTTTCATTAAATTCAAGGAACAGTTTAATTTCTTTCTTTATTTCTTCCTTGACCCAGGGGTGATTTAGTAGTTGACTGTTCAGTTTCCATGAGTTTGTTGGCTTCCTGGGGGTAGCATTGTTGTTGAATTCTAATTTTAGTCCATGGTGATCTGACAAGACACAGGTAGTTACTAATATTTTTTTGTATTTGTGGAATTTTGCTTTGTTACCGAGTATGTGGTTAATTTTCGAGAAGGTTCCATGAGCTGCAGAGAAAAAGGTATATTCTTTCCTATTTGGGTGGAGTGTTCTATAGATGTCTGTTAAGTCCATTTGATTCAATACCTCCAACAAATCTCTCAATTCTCTGTTTGGTTTCTGTCTGATTGACCTGTCCATTGGTGAAAGAGGAGTGTTGAAGTCTCCTACTATTAGTGTGTGTGGTTTGATGACCGCCTTGAGTTCTAGAAGAGTTTCTTTTATATATGTGGGTGCCTTTATATTAGGAGCATAGATATTCAGGATTGAGACTTCCTCCTGATGAATTGTTCCAGTTATGAGTATGAAATGTCCATCTCCATTTCTTCTGATTGATTTTGGTTTGAAGTCGATTTTGTTAGATATTAGAATGGCCACGCCCGCTTGTTTCTTAGGTCCATTTGTTTGGAAAACCTTTTCCCAACCCTTTACTCTGAGTAGGTGTCTGTCTTTGTGGTTGAGGTGTGTTTCTTATAAACAGCAGAATGTTGGATCCTGTTTTCGTATCCAAACTCTAAGTCTGTGCCTCTTTATAGGTGAATTGAGTCCATTGATATTAAGTGATATTAATGACCAGTGGTTGTTGACTCCGGTCATTTTTTTTTTTTAGGTAGTAGAGTATATGTGTTTTTCTTCTTTGATTTGTGCTTGTGAATGGTCGCTAGATGTTCGAGTTATTGTAGGCCGTGTTGGGAATGTTGGATTCCTTCGGTAGTGATTTTCCTTCTAATATTCTCTGTAAGGCTGGATTAGTAGCTACGTATTGTTTAAATTTGTTTTTATCCTGGAATATTTTGTTTTCTCCGTTGATAGTGAACAATAGCTTGGCTGGGTAAAGTAGTCTGGGTTTGCATCCATGGTCTCTTAGTTTCTGCAGTACCTCTATCCAGGATCTTCTGGCTTTCATGGTTTCCATAGAGAAATCCGGTGTAAGCCTGATAGGTTTACCTTTATAAGTTACTTGACCTTTTTCCTTTGCTGCTCTTAAAATTTTTTCTTTAATATTTATGTTTTGTGTTTTCATTATTATATGGCGAGGGGATGTTTTTTCTGATCCAGTCTATTCGCTGTTCTGTATGCTCCTTGAACCTTCATAGGAATATCGTTCTTTAGGTTGGGAAAGTTTTCTTCTATAATTTTGTTGAATATATTTTCTGGGCCTTTGATCTGCAGTTCTTCTCCTTCTTCAATCCCTATTATTCTTAGATTTGTTTTTTTTTTATTTTGTCCCTGATTTCCTGAATGTTTTGTGAAGAGAATTTGTTGGATTTGCCGTTTTCTTTGACCAGAGCATTTATTTTCTCTATGGTATCTTCAGATTCTGAGATTTGTTCTTCTATCTCTTGTATTCTATTGGTTATGCTTGATTCTGTAGTCTCCGTTCGTTTACCTAGGTTTTCCATATCCAGCCGGTTCTCCGTTTGTGTTTTCTTCATTGCCTCCATTTCAGTTTTCAATTCTTGCACTGTTTCCTTTACTTGTTTGATTGTTTTTTCTTGGTTTCTCAGGGTCTCATTTAAGGATTTACTTATTTCTTCAAACTTTTTGTTATATTTCTCATCTATTTCTATACTCATTTCTTCAAACTTTTTGTTATATTTCTCATCCAATTCTTTAAGGGAGTTATTCATATCCTGTTTAAGGGACTCTATTGCTTTCATAATGGCACTTTTTCCCACTTCTTCTTGGTTAAGGTGTTCAAGCCCTTCTGTTGTAGGGTCCTTGGGATCTGGTGTTTTCATGTTGTTTTTCAGATTGTTGGATGAGGTCTTGCCTTGGCGTCTGCCCATCTCTTACTTCAAATGTTCTCTATTGGAACTTCTGTTACCGGGTCAGGTTCCCTTCTTGGGCAGGGACTTCACTGACAGAATGCCCACCTTTCCTCAGGCAGGCTATTGAAGCACAGGCACTCCCTCTTTCCTGGATGCGCTTACAATGCAGGCTCAGCTTGCAAGGCAGCTGAGGTGGGGAAAATTTTATGGCCCCAGGGGGAAGGGAGAAATATAGGAATTCGTACCTGGATGGGAGCTGGGATGGCAAGCGGGAGGGGGTAGCCAACACTGCAGGGTGATCTGGACGACTGTGGGATCGGGGAACACCAAAGCTCTTCCTCACCAGAACCCTGTCAAGGCTCGAAGCAAACTCACCCCTCCGATGGCCCTCTGCTAGAAGTCAGGGCCCCTGCTGGTCAGGAATGTGGCTGAGCTGGCACCTGGCCCACCTGTCCTCAGGGAGGCCTTTAAGACCCAGGAACTGCCTCGAGCCGGGCTGCGCCTACAGCCCAGGCCCAGCTTGCAAGGCAGCTGAGCTGGGGAAATTTTATGGCCCCAGGGGGAAGGGAGAAATATAGGAATTCGTACCTGGATGGGAGCTGGGATGGCAGGCGGGAGGGGGTAGCCAGCACTGCCGGGCTACCTGGGCTATGGGGTCGGGGAACACCCAAGCTCCTCCTCACCGGGACCCTGCCACGGCCCGAAGGAAACTCACCCCACCGATGGTCCTCTGCTAGAAGTCAGGGCCCCTGCTTGTCAGGAATGTGGCTGAGCTGGCACCTGGACCACCTGTCCTCAGGGAGGCATTTAGGACCCAGGAACTGCCTTGAGCCGAGCTGCGCCTACAGCCAAGGTCCAGCTTGCAAGGCAGCTGAGCTGGGGAAATTTATGGCCCCAGGGGGAAGGGAGAAATATAGGAATTCGTACCTGGATGGGAGCTAGGATGGCAGGCGGGAGGGGGTAGCCAGCACTGCAGGGCAACCTAGGCATCTATGGGGTCGGGGAACACCCAAGCTCCTCCTCACTGGGACCCTGCCATGGCCCGAAGGAAACTCACCCCACCGATTGTCCTCTGCTAGAAGTCAGCGAGTCTAAAGTTCTTTTACAATCATAAAACCGTCTTTATTCAACTCCAGCAAAGACTTCAGAAGGATATATATTACCTAAGTAATTATAAGCACTTCCAAAACACTAGAATTGACAAAGTCATTTTGCTGCCTGGACAGTCACCCAAAGTTCTTCTATAACATTGGAGCATCCAGTCTTCAGGCTACAGGCCCATAGTGTCTGGCACACTTTTCCATGAAGCAGAAAATTTCAAAGACAGTTCCATCTATGTTGACAGTTTCTCAGTCACCTTTTTTCTGTGTCCTGCAGAATGTCTATCAGACTCTTTCATGAAGCAGGAACTGGCTCACCTTCTTTAGCCAACTTTAGCAGTCATTTTTTTTATAAGTCCTACATATCCAGTTTATACAACATACCATCAAGCAATTCAACCAAGAGCAGTTTCTTGCCCAAATGGCTAGCCTTGTCACTTTGAAGGTAAATTCCATAATGAGTTTCTTCTATGCCCATCAACCTCTCTGAAATAATTGGTGCTACCAGAAGGAGACATGTCTCACTGTCATGAAAAAGCCTAAGATTTTAAAACATTTAAAATCCCATATTCTGAATGTCTATGAAAGATTTGAAGAATGCCTATCCATATGAAATATATCTCTGTACATTAGAAAACCTAACTAACATGACAACAAGCTTAACTATTATAAATGACTATCTATTAATTTGTATTTCTTAACTATACATTGAATCTTTAAATGAGCTGAACAAATATAATAGCATAAACAAGAGCAGAGATTCATTTAACAAAATTCACCTTAAATTTGTATCAATAGACCGAAGTCTGTACAAATACAAATTATTATCTCTATATCATATCCACTTTAAATGTAAACAAACACTTATAAACAATATTTGGGAATTTTGGAGTAGTTTTCTCCAAACTGCTTTCTGCTTTTTGTTGGGTGAAGTATTTTTGAGGGTTCCTGGAGACCTATCAGCAGATCTTGGTTCATCAAACCACGTTATTCTGGAAGGAATCCACAGGTTCTAATCATCTGCGGAAACAAAAGCAACATATCTTTGGACCCAAATTTTATAGTCAAGATACCTTTAAAATATATATGTTTTTTTTGGCTTAGCAGCACATACAATGAAATGTCTTTATGCACTTAGCTCATTCACAGTCAAAAAACTCAAAGAAAACACAATAAAACACATAATCTAAACTCTCTGTGTATTTACCATCTTTACATGGCTTATTTTTCTTTACTAATTTAATCTATGACTGTCCTCTCTCCCAAGCTTACATACATTTATACACTGTGACCCATTTACAGGTCTTTTTTTATCTGAATCTGTTTTTTTGCATATTTGTTATTATTTTCTGACCAGAAGCACTTTTTAAAAAAATGATAAACAGGCATGGCTAGGACCAATTCCTCAGCCCTGCCTCCTTGCTCTACTTAGTCCAACATGGCAGAAGTATGTTTACTGTCAGCTCTGTGAGCCATTCTCTCTGCCCCACCTCCAGGGACATGGCACATCTATGTCTCCATTAAGCAATTTGTAACATGCTGCACACAGATACCATTTAAGTGCTGTACCTCCCAAAAGAGTCAGACCTATTTGTTCTAGCATAAACCAGGAAGCCCTTCCCTAAAGAAGCTTTGCATTCTTTGTTGCCAGTGCTGAGTCAGGAAGACCTCTTTTATAGGAGCTGTGATACCCTTGCTTGCTGCCAGCTAACAAAACTCATCTGAAAAGATATGTGGCTACCAAGAAATCTTGCTTAACTTTGTTCTTTTGTGTCTAGATTTTTTTAAATTCAAGTTTTATGTTGATGTAGTTGTCTCATTTTGGCTCCATTGTGTTGATGGAGGCTGTTCGTTTTTTTCCTGGCTGCCCAGAAACTATATTAATTTACACAGAAACTACATTGATTACAACACTGCCTGGACAATAACTTTGGCTTCTTATTAAAGTAACACTTACATCTTAAATTAACCCATTTCTATTAATCTGTGTATCATCACGCTGTGGCCTATCTAGAAGGTTTCATCCGACATCTGTCTCCTGGACTCTCCTTTCTTTTCATCTCTATCTTTGCTTGAAATTTCCACATTGCTCTATTATGTGCTGCCATGAGCCCAAAACAGATTTTTTGTATTAACCAATGGGAATAAAACATATTCACAGCTTACAGAGGGGAATCCCACATCATCCTGGAAGCTACAACTGTATTGATCCTAGAAATTGCCATTATCTTCTGTTTTTGATAAATAAAAAGTCTGAGAATCCTCAATAAAACAGTCACCATCTTGTCTTGCTGGAGCCTTTCTATCCCAAGTCTGGCTTCATTCCTTGTGCCTCTACCAGGGGATTTTAGCTTGGTACATAAGCACAGGTGCTTAGAAAACTTCATGATAATTTTATCTAGAGATCATTTGTGTGATATTTTTGCCCTAATCTTTCTTACTCTCCTAAAATGGCTCCTTTAGTTAAGATTTCTTCTCCCTGCTCCCATATCCACCCTTCCTCCATCTCAACCATCCCATTCCCCAAAGCTCTCCCGGATCCCCCCTTCTCCCTTCTCTCTCCCCATCTCCTCTTCTCCCCAACACACCCCAACCCCCCTTCTCCCAACTTTTGCCCGACGATCTTGTCTACTTCCAATATCTAGGAGGATAACTATATGCATTTCTTTGGGTTCACCTTTTCATTCAGCTTCTCTAGGATCATGCACTATAGGCTCAATGTCCTTTGTTTATGGCTAGAATCCACTTATGAGTGAGTACATACCATATGCCCCTTTTTGAGTCTGGGTTATATCACTCAGTAAAGTTTTTTTTATTTCCATCCATTCCAGTAGAGAGTTTTTACCTCAGTTTTCCTACCTGTATTTTTGGTTGATGTGGCCTGCACTTGAGCACAGGCTATGCATCTGATGTAGGTGTGGGCACATGGTTTGGGGGTAGTAGCTGTAGGGTTGATGGAGGATTGTGTCTCTGGGAATGTAGGGAGTGTGGAAATTCCATGGGCTTGTGGTCTGCCTTTCTGTTATTCTGACTGGTATGACATACACATGAGTCTGCCTAAGTTTGGAGCTGTAACACAGTCATATTCCTGTTTTTATGAATAGGAATATGTCCTGTGCCATTATATGTGGTAAATCTTTAAATTTTTTTGATTTTACTACATGTGACATTCAAGAAATTGTCTTGAATCAGAAGAGAGTTTGGACATTTGCAATGTTAGGGCTTCTACAGATTATAAGGATCATTTAACTAAGACCAAATGATTTTTATTTGTATTTATTCTTCTCTCTTCTCTCATACTATATATCCTAATTTAATTCTCCCCTTCCTCTACTCATTCCAGTCTTTCTTCCGCCAAATCCTCATTGTCCCAGCTTCACTGCTTCCTTTTCCCTTACAAAAATGAGCAGACCTCCCAGGGATATCATACCAAAGTAAAATAAGACTAGGCACAAAGTCTTATTTCAAGGATTGAAAGGCAATGCAATAGAAGGAAAAGGGCCCTAAAAACAGACAAAAGAATTAGAGACATCATGACTCCTACAGTTAGGAGTTTCACAAATGCCCCAAGCTAAACAACCATAGCATGTATGCAGAAGACCTGGCACAAAGCCATGAAGACCCTGTGATTGCTACATCGGTTTCTTTGAGCCACTTTATGCCCTACTTAGTTGATTGTGTGGGCCATGTTCTCCTGATTTCCTCAACCACTGAATACTACAATACTCACACCCTCTATCTACACGATTCCTGGAGCTCAAGTTAATGTTTGGGTAAAGATCTCTGGATGGGCTTCCATCAGCCACTGGAAGAAGCCTCTTTAATAACAAGTAGGCTAGGTACTAACCTATGACTATAGCTGGAAATAGTTATAACTTATTTCCTTGATATTTTTTCTTGTTCAGCTGTATTTGGTACTACCCCTATATTCTGAGTCATTCAAGTTCTTGTTCCTGGCCATCTAGGCAGTATCAATTATGGGCTTCCTCTCACAGCATGGGCTTAAAGTTAGAACAGTCATTTATTGGCCACTAAGAAATCTCTGAGTCACCAGTGCCCCAGCATATCTTGAAGGTAGTACAAGTGTGGGTTGAATGGTTAGTAGTTGGCTTGGTGTCCCAGTCCCTCTGGGAGATTTATGTGGTTACAGAAGATGGCTAGTTCATCCTCCATATTCTTGATTACTAGAATTCCTCACTAGGGTCACCTTTATATGTTCCAGAAAGTTTTCACTATACTGTTTCCACATCCCCTGTTAAAAGATCCCCTATTCCAGTCTTCTCTGCCTGTCTTCTCCCCATCTGTCTTTTCCTCACTCACCTAATCCTGCTTCTTCCCATCTCCTCCTGCCTCCAGTATACCCACAAGATCTATTCTATTTCTGCTTATGAGGGAAATCTATGCATCTCCCCTAGAGCTGTTCTTGTTACTTAGCCTCTCTGTATCTATGGATTGTACTGTGATTAGCAGTGATTACTGTAATTATACTTTACTTAATTGCTATTATCCACCTATAAGTGAATAAATACCATATTTTTCTATGTGATTATGGGTTTCCTCACCTAGGATATTAAAGAATTCAAGAACTAGACAGCAACAAACCAAGTAATTCAATTATAATGGGAACCACCTCTAAACAGAATTCTAAGTAAAAGAATCTAAAGTGACTGAAACACAGTTGAAGACATGTTCAACATCTTTAGCAAACAGGGAAATTAATATCAAAACTACTTGGAGCGTTCATCTTACACCTATTAGCCATTTGGGCAAGAAACTGCTCTTGCCTAGACCGCATCACTGAACATACAATCCTCACAGAAAGATGACTGCTAAACTTGCCGAAGGTGAGATGGTCCTTTGGGGTTCCTGCTTCATGAAACAGTGTGCAAGACATTCTGTAGGATACAGAAGAAAGTGACTGACAAACTGCCAATAAAGACAGACCTGTCTTTGAAATTTCCTGCTCCAAGAAAAAATCTGTTGGATATTATTGGCCTCTGGGTTGAAGACTGAATGCCCAAACGGAACAGAAGAACTTTGGGTGACTGTCCAGGCAACGAGATGTCTCTGTCATTTATAGAGTTTTTGAAGTTGCTTACAATATACTTCTTATTTACTTAGGTAATCTTATATCCTTCTGGAGTTTTTCATGGAGTTGAAGAATTTATAGTTATAGTTTTCTTTAGTTATGATAAAAGATAAAGTAGATATAAGTATTGTAACTGTAATTCTTGCTTGATACCTGTTTTGTTATATGTAATTTTACTATGTTAAAGTCTTTTTATTTAAATAGAAAAGGGGAGGTGATGTGGGAGTCCCCTTTGTGTGTTGAGATTGCATAAATGAATAAAGAAACTGCCTTGGCCTTTTGATGGGGCAGAACTTAGGTAGGTGGGGAAAACAGAACAGAATGCAGAGAGGAAGAAAGATAGAGAGAGAGAAGCCATGAATCCTCCACCTGAGACAGACACTGGTTAGAATCTTTCCAGTAAGCCACTTCCACATGGCGATACATAGATTTATGGAGATGGGTTAAGCTTAAATGTAAGAGTTAGCCAATAAGAAGTTAGAGCTAATGGCCAAGCAGTGTTTTAATTAGTACATTTTCTGTGTGGTTATTTCAGTGCTAAGCTAGCTGGGTAGCCTGGATGAACAAGCGGCCCTCTCTTTGCAACAATTGATGTCATAGGATTTCAGTTGGAACTGATAGACTCCATAACAGATCAAGATCATTTTTGTGATATTTTGGCTCCAAAATCTTTTTCTACCTATGACCTGAAAATTTAGTAGAGCACAATTAAAAGTAATGGGCTACTTCCTTAAATGAAATATTGGCTCTGTAGGATGGTTATTACTGATGATTTTCTCAGGTCTAAAGTAAAAAGAAAACAAGTGTGGCTGAAATAAATGAAAATGAAAATATAGTTTCAGGTGGCAGCCAATTACTGGAACAAGCAGGCATTTTCAAGGAGTTTATTACTTTTATAGAAAAGGCCCTTGTCATGGAATGGAAGTCTAGCAAAGTGCTTCGAGAGTACGACTCCATTCACATAAACTTTCAATTTATGTAAGGAGTAAGCAAAGTGATTACTAGTCCTAGGAAGCAACTTCATACAAAACCTGCTACACCTGTGGTCCACGAGTGTTAGTGTCTATCAATTAAGAAGTTAAACCTTTCAGGACTACTCATCATGTGCTTGTTCTGGAAACAAGAAAGAATCAAAATCTAAGGTAATGGTTTCATAGTTTGTGGTTACAATTCAGCATTGTTACTGGCATCCATGTTTGGCAGAGTCGGAAACACAGTGAAGAGATTGTGAGAGTTCATTTCGTGAAGCTGTGAGGATGAAACCTGTTGTTGTTGTTTTTTACTCTTTTGGGGACCTGACACCCAGCTCTCAAAAACTGTATTAATTAAATAACTTCTTGGCCCATTATCTCTAGCTTATTGGCTAAACCTTACATTTTAATTTAACCCATTTTTATTAATCTGTGTTTCGGTACGTTGGTATAGCTTACTGGGTGTAGTTCCCAGCATCTGTCTCTAGTAGGGCCACATAACTTCTCTCTGACTCTGCCGTCTTCCTTTGAGCAGTTTAGTTTTCCCCGCCGACCTAAGTTATGCCCTTTAGTTCTATTATAGTCCCAAGGCAGTTCCATTATTAACCAATGATAATCACAGCATACAGAGGGGAATCCCACATCACCTCCTGTTTTCTGTTTAAATGAAAAGGAAGGTTTTAATTTTAACATGGTAAAATTACGTATAAAAAACAGGTATAATGCAAGAATTACAGTTAAAATATTTATATCTACTTTATCTTTTTTCATAACTAAGGAAAGCTATAACTATAGCTATACATTCTTCATATCCATGGAAGACTGTAGAAGGATATAATATTACCTAAGTAAACGGGAAATATATTGTAAAAGCAACTTCCAAAACTCTAGAAATGACAGAGACAACTCATTGTTCGAACAGTCACCCAGAGTTCTGTGCTGTTGTGGCATCCAGTCTTCAGTCTACAGACCCATAGTATCCAGCAGAATTTTTCATGAAGCAGAAAATTTGAAGACCTCTTCTGCCTTGCAATGAAAAAGTCTATCCATTACTTTCTTCTCTGTCCTGTAGATTGTCTGGCAGACTCTTTCATGAATCAGGAAGCCCAAAGAATAATCTCACATTTAGGCAAGTTCATCAGTCATTTCTCTGTGGGTTCTGCATGTCCAGTTCATCAAGCAGTCCAGGCAAGAGCAGTTTCTTGCCCAAATGGATAACAAACTCCATAAGGAACTTCTTCAATGCCCATCATCCTCTTGAAGTAGATTGGTGCCACCAGGAGCAAATATGTCTCATTGTCCTGAAAAGTCTTAAGCTCTTAAGACATTTTAAATGCCATATTCTGAAAGTCTCTGAAAGATTTTAAGAATCCCTGTCTATCTGAAATACTTCTCCATACATCTAGAAAATCTAACTAACATGACTAGAAACTAGACTTTTACTATTATACATGATACTCTATTTACCTAAACTTTTTAATTATTCGTTACATTTTTAAATGAGCTGCACAAATGCAATACCTTAATCAGGAACAGAAATACATATAATAAAATTTACCTTAAATTTGTATCAATAAACCAAGATCCAAACCAATACAAATCTCTATTGCATATCCCCCTTTAAATATAAACAAATATTTCTGAGCTATATTTGGGGATGTAGACATAGTTCTCTCCAAACTGCTTCCTGCTTTTTATTTGGCAAAGTAATTTCTGAGAGCATTCACAATGACCTCTTGGGTGGTCTTGATTCATGATGCCACTTTAGTCTGGAGGGATTCCACAGGTTCTTATCCACTGTGACAACAAAAGAAGAGCCTCTTTTCCAAAGCAACAAATCCTTAGACCCAAATTCTGAAGACGTGATACCTTTAAAGTATATATGTTGGTTACTTAGCCCCTTTACAGTCAAAAAATTCAAAGAAAACCTGATAATATACATAATCCAGATACTCTGTATATAGTCCATCTTTGCCTGGCTTATTTGTTTTTATTTAGAGGTCTTTTATGTATGAGTATGTCGTATTGTATATCTGTAATTCTTTACTGTTCAGGAGTGTTTGTTAAAGTTCTTGGGAACTAAAGCTGTGCCACTGGTAGAGCAAATATGGCCTGCCTGCTTGCTTCACCCAGGCTGACATGGCAGAGTCATGTTTGCTGCCTCTGAGAGCCATGTACATTGCCCCATTTTTAGGAACACAGGGGGTCTTACTTGCCATTAGCGATCTGCTCACAGACCCCATAGCCAGTCCTCTAAAGTTCACACTAGCAGCATGGCCAAGAACGCTGGCATTTCAAAATGGTGCAACTTTTATTTCTGCTACCTCTAAATCAGGAAAACCTCTCTTAAAGGAACCACAGCATGTCACCCATAAGTAAAGCCCATTTGGGGAAATAAATGCAGCTAAACTTCATTTTTTAGTGTCTAGAATTCCTTTCTAGGCTCTCTTAGATTTTAAGTGAATGTTAGTTGGCCACATGGGCACCAGATTGTTGAGGGAAGCCACTTGTTAGTTCCCAGCTGCTCAGCCCCAAAATAATCACACAGAAACTGCATTATTTAAATCACTGCTTATCCCATTAGCTCTAGCTTCTTATTGGCTAACTCTTACATATTAATTTAACCAATTTCTATTAATCTGTGTATCTTCATGTGGCTGTGAGATAAATTTCTCAGTGTCTGTCTCCAGCGGGGCTACGTGACTTCTCTCTGACTCCTCCTTCTTCCTCCCAGCATTCAGTTTAGTTTTCCCCACCTACCTAACTTTTGTCCTATAGATCTGCTATAGACCCAAAGCAGTTCCTTCCTTAACAAATGATTATCACAGCATACAGAGTGGAATCCCATAATATGTGTTTCTATATCCTCACCCCATTTCCTGTTCTTTGTGCCTACTATGTTGTAGTTGAAACTGATCTGTCAGCTTTCTTCTTTTGCTGTTATGACTACTAAATCACATAAATTTCAGTAGAATTAACTGCTATTTTGTGCTAAGACGGTTTGGTAGCCTACTGTTTTCATTTTTCTTTGCTCATTTTTGAAGACAAGGTTTGTCTGTGTAGCCCCAGCTGTCATGAATGTAGCTCTGTAGACCAGGCTGGCTTCAAACTCAGAGATCTTCTGACTCCAGCTCCCAGGTGCTGGGATTAAAGGTGGGCCAGCATTCCTGGCTTTTTGTTTTCATCTTTTTGTATGATGGCTTTGTTCCTATCAAGCATATGCTATTGTACTGAGCTTCACCCATATCTTTAATTTTTAAAATTTGACAGAGGGCATCATTATGTTTCACAGCATGGCATGTATTCATGATATCAATACTGCCTGTTCTTCCTGAGTCATTGGATTGCAGGTGCATAAACTTCTTCCCTATTTTGTTTGTTTTGAATTTTTATTTTTAGAAAAGTATTTTACCTGTATACATGGACATGTGATCGGGTACCATGTGAGTACACGATTCTTATATGGATCAAAAGATGGTGCTAGAAACCCTGAACTTGGAATAATGGATAGTTATGATCCCCCTGTAAGTCCTTGAGCCCACCTGTTGCAAGACCAGGAGGACTCTTTACTGTTGATCTGTCTTTCCTGCCCTGTGTTGATTATTTGTAATCAGGATATTAATTGCTATTGTTTTCATTTGTCCATTTGTAACTTTTTAAACACACAGTGTGTTTTAGTAAAACTGTATTTATGTTGCAGTTTAAATTGGGACACTTCAGGCTTCTGGTAGATGAATGAAGAGTTGAAGTGAATGCAAAACTCTTTGTAGAAACTTCAGCAAAAGCCTATGAGTTATTTCTTTTTTGTTTGATTGATTTTTTTTCAAGTGAAGCAGGTATTTAATATGTATTTCTGGCTGTCCTAGAAGTGACTGCATGGACTAGGCTGGTATTCATCTCAGAAACAGATAGATAGATATACATCCCTCTGCCTTCTGAGTGCAAGGATTAAAGGAATGATTCAATGCATCCAGCTTTTTCATCTTTTTCTTTTTTTGTAGTTAGGAATTAATCATTAATACATTTTCCCTTATCTGTACTCTGTGATGTTGATCTGTTTACATATCTTTCATTGTTGGTTAGTAGGCATTTCCCTTGTAAGGTAATATCCCATTTAAAGGGTTCAGAAATGACAGAGGTGAACCTCCTATTCAGTTTGCTCCTAAAGTGACTTGTTGATTAAATTATGATGCCTATGTCATGGAATAAGTATGGGGAGCACCAAAATTATATGATTATACTTTCAAAGAAGTATACATTTACTGTGTTGTCAAAATCATGCTTTCTGTTGTATACATGTATGGGATATTTTAGAATGCAGTGACCTATGATGATGTACAAGTCAACTTCATTTGGGAAGAGTGGACTTTGTTGGATCCTTCCCAGAAGAGTCTCTACAAAGATGTGATGCTGGAGACCTACAGAAACCTCACTACTATAGGTAAGACTGGATTATCTTTCATGTTTCAAATAAGGGGAGAACTGTTCATTGGTTAATGATGGTCTTTTGTAATATGATTGAGAAAGAAGAATGGGGTAAATAAATCAGGCATGGTTGTAAGGTTTGCTTCAAATGGTAACTAAATTTTTTACAATTTTCAATATATAACATACATTTTCCTGGCACTATATTTTAGGATACAGTTGGGAAGACCATAATATTGAAGAACATTGTCAATGTTCTAGAAGACATGAAAGGTAATTTTCATGTATAAGCTCATACAAATGTACCTCTGAAGAATATATAATGTATCCTATATCCAATATCAACAGTGTAAATAATAATGCACATTGATTATTAAATTCTCACAAAATCATATATTAATTTCATATAGGTGAACTACATTTGCAAGTTATTCTTTTAAGAAAGAAGTCAAGGGAAAATGTTTTAACCTATATTACCATTTGCATCATAATACAATGAGAGCTGTACTATAAAATTGTCCATCCATTTATTTCATATTATTCATATTATAAAAGATATACATGTTGAAAAGGTGATAACTATATTTCTAAAATTCTCTATTACAATATTATTAGATAGAGTTATCTAGAGTTCATAGAAAAGGTAGTTTAGCCCTTATAATTGTGACTGTGCTAAGTTTAGTGAGGGGGCAGTTAGAGTCACGGATCAAGGGGCAGCTGTTGTGGAGAGGTTTTAATCCAGATACCACAAGTCTATGAGGACAGAAAGTCAAACTGTGTGAACTCAATGTGGAAACCTTTATTTGTTATTCTTCCTTTACTGGGTATATCATATGTTACTCTGGATACAAGCCCCATGAGCATAGGAATGTGACAAGATATAGCATACCTCTCTCTCAGAACAAATAGAAGATATGTAGCAATCCCAATGTTGAATATACTTATTGAATTTGATGTACAAGTATACAAGTAATTGGTTTTCTAGTCTCATTGTTAATATATCAGCAAGCTCAAATTTCAGAATAGCACCATGAGTACTAGGACTGTATTTACACAGTCCTAGTTCACTTAGCAAATTTAGTATAATTCACAATATGACAAACTTTATGAATGCAATAAGAGTGGTAAAGTTCTGAGGTTTTTCAGTTCTCTGCAAATATGCAAATTCTCATACAGAAAAAAGTTTCTATAAATGGAAGCCATGTAATAAAGGATGTTATTATCAGTTATCTTCAAAGATGAAAAGTAAGTCTTAAAGGGGAAAACAAGATTGTAAACATGGTAATAAAACCTTAACATAATTTATCTTTAAAACAGGATTAGATTGTAAAATTAATTTATACAGATAAAAATATTCAATAATGTATTAAATGTAGTAATGATTTCACATGTACCATTATCATTGCAGGCATGAAAAAAGTCAAACTATAGAGAAAATTTCTGCATATACTGAATGTGTAAAAGCCTTTCCATGTTACAGTGACCTTCACAAGCATGAAAAAACACATGCTAGGTTGCAACCTTATGAAGGAAATGAGCATGGTAAAAATTTTTCACATCACAGTCATCTTCAAATGCGTAAAAGAACATATATTGGAGAGAAAATTTATGAATGTGATCAATGTGGTAAAACCTTTGCACGTCATAGTCATCTTCAAAGGCATGAAAGAACCCATACTGGAGAGAAATCCTATAAATGTAATCAGTGTAATAAAGCCTTTGCATGTAACAGTCATCTTCAAATGCATAAAAGAACACATACTGAAGAGAATCCCTATGAATGTAATGACTGTGGTAAAGCCTTTGCACATCTACAAAGTCATAAAAGGACCCATACTGGAGAGAGGCCTTATGAATGTAATCAGTGTGAAGTGGCCTTTGCACATCTCAGTACTCTTCAAATGCATAAAAGAACACATACTGGAGATAAAACCTATGAATGTAATCAATGCTATAAAACCTTTGTATGTCACAGTTCCCCTCAAAGGCATGAAAGAACACATACTGGAGAGAAGCCCTATGAGTGTAATCAGTGTGGTAAAGCCTTTGCATATCACAATCATCTACAACGTCATGAAAGATGCCATACAGGAGAAAAACCCTATGAATGTAATCAGTGTGGTAAAGCTTTTGTATGTCACAGTAATCTCCGAAAACATAATAGAACCCATACAGAAGAGAAACCCTATAAATGTAATCCGTATGGTTAAGCCTTTGTATGTCACAATGGTCTCCAAACACATGAAAGAACATATACTGGAGAGAACCACTATGAATGTTATTAGTGTGGTAAAGCATTTGCATGTATGAATAATCTAAATCATGAGAAAAATTCATACTGCCGAGAAACCCTATAAATGTATTCAGTATGATAAAGTTTTTTTTTAACTTTATATAGGAGTAAAACTTTCCATGTGCAACAATCTGTTAAAATCTTTGCATATTACAATAGACATTGACTACCTGAAAAAGATACCGAGAACTTATTATAAAGAATTTGATAAGATCTTTAGCCAAAACATTTTTAATCAACTACACAATGATTTGGGATTCCCCTCTGTATGATGTGAATGTATTTTGTTACCATTTTTAATAAAGAAGCTGCTTTGGGTCTATGGCAGGGCAGAATAGAGCAAGGCAGGACTTTCAAGCAGAGAAAGAGGAGAAAAAAATGGAGTCAGACTCCATGTATCTGCTAAAGGAGATAGATGCCCTGGAACCTTATTGGTAAGTCACAAGTCTTGTGGTAAAATACAAAATAATAGAAATGGCTTAATTTAAGATGTCAGAGTTAGTTAATAAGAGTCTTGAGCTAATAGGCCACGCAGTGTTTTAATTTACCTAGTTTCTGTGTGATTATTTCGGGTCTGAGCAGCCAGGAATGAACAAGCATTCTCTGCCTATAACACAAGACTATTTCTTCTGTAGAAATAAATTTGAATAGTGTTAACAATCTTTTCAAGCTTTATGATGTCTTTTTTATACTATTTATATTTACAATCTCATGGTAAAATGAATTTACGAATTTATGAAGCCTTATGTGTATGGTAAATGTGCCAGCCAAAGAAACAGATCCTGACCCTGAAACCAGAGCCAGTGCAATACATGACTTTGACTCTGAAATTGGAGCCAAAGAAATACATCCTGACTCTAAAACGAAGACAAAGAAACGCACTTTGTTTCTGAATCTAGGGCCAATGAAAGAAACACCTGACCCTGAAACCAGATTCAAAAGTTTATAAGGGGCCAGTGAAAGAACCCAGTTTGGCCCTGAAACAAGAGCCAAAGAAACACACTCTACCCTTGACCAACTGAACACAAAATTAGCTAATCCCTAAACTCGAGATCTACTAACATCTGAGCATGAAGTCCTGCCAATCTTTACATTGTTCAAGATCAGGGATTGATATCTAACCACTTCTCACCCTGAGAATCTCCCTGGGAATAGTTTGCCCCTAAGAAGTCCTATATAAGTTCTGTACATGTTCAGTTGGTTTCTGCTCATTTATGCCCTGGCAGAGGCATCCCCTCCTCTGGATTCTTCCCTTCCAAATAAATTTCTTGAATGAGTTTTGGGTGAAGACCTTACACTGGAATAAGAAACTTTGTAGTGGTTTGGAACAGAAACTTTGGTCACCTCTGCCAGCAAACTCCCTTAAAGGAGCAGAGCAGAAGTAGCAACGCTTCACCAGAGACTGCAACAGTTTCCCAGTGAAGCAGAGATGTAACAATTTGGGCTGAAGTTGAGAAAAAAATTACATCTCTGCTAGGAAACTCCCTTAAGGAAGTGGAGCAGAACAGCAACGGGCATCTCTGCTTTGAAGCTCTCCTAGCAGAGTGAAGCAGAGCCCAGCTGTGATGGCTCTCTTGGAGAGTAGCAGTATTGCTGCATCCTGCAGGGAGAACATCTCCCACTGGAACATAGTCTTAGGTATAGCTGGACTTCCCGATAGTCAGTATATGTAAGGGGCGATCTTTGATAAAGACAACACCAAGGTAGGGGCATGGGGATTAGAAAAATAAGTAAAGAGAATAAAGACGCAGTGAAAATAATAAAACAAGTATACGATAGCACCTGGAGGGAGTTCATGTGAATAATGTAAATATGCATTTAATTTTCCATATACTTTTTTATCCCAGTACAATGGGGAAGAAGACAAAGGGCTGCTTTAAAGTGATGGAAAGCACAGCTAGAACAGTTACTTGCTTCAATACTTTGAGCCATGAAGTCCTTAATTTTTGAGAAAAACATTCTGTTATTCAGGCAGTGAACCTATCCTGGACCAAATATCCTGAAGGTAGTCATTGCTGAGGTCAAACCTTCTAATTCAAAAGGAGCAAAAGTATATAGGAATTTTCTCACCTTTGCTCAAGGGGGAGTGGATTTACCTGTATGGGTCCTCTTAATGTCCAAAACACAAAACCACCACACCTTAGGTCAGGCTATGTAGCCACACCTGTTAGTAACTTTGAGCAACCTGAAACTCTGACCATCATTTAAGGTGGAAATAGGCTCACAGCTTTGAGCCTCCACAAGGATACCTTTCTTCCTCATAGTTGTAGGTATCCAGTACACTTTCCTTTCACAACTATAGGTATGGCCTGACTTCTAACAATCAAGGTACCTTTTTCTTCAGAGACCTCGGTAGTATGCCACCTTCCCTCCACAGCTTCAGTTATAGCCAGATTTCTCAACAGTCAGGATTCCTTTCTCCTTATGGCTGTAGGTATCCAGTACATTTTCCCTTCACAGTTGTAGTTATGTCAGTCTTGTTTATTTTCTTCAGGAACCAGCTTTTTGTTACATTGATTCTTTGGATTGTTTTCTGTGTTTCAATTTTGTTGATTTCAGCCCTCAGTTTGATTATTTCCAGTCTTCTACTCCTCCTGGGTGAGTCTGCTTCTTTTTTTTTCTAGAGCTTTCAGGTGTGCTGTTAAGTCTCTAATGTGTGCTTTCTCCATTTCCTTTATGTGGGCATTTAGTGCTATGAACATTCCTCTTAGCACTGCTTT
Organism: Myodes glareolus; assembly: GCF_982192425.1. Taxonomy (NCBI): domain Eukaryota; kingdom Metazoa; phylum Chordata; class Mammalia; order Rodentia; family Cricetidae; genus Myodes; species Myodes glareolus. Next base: position 37,361,463 of record NC_142049.1, read on the forward strand.
CATAGTGTCTCATTGGTTTGGGTATGTTGTGTCTTTATTTTCGTTGAATTCAAGGGAGACTATAATTTCTCTCTTTATGTCTTCCTTGACCCAGGGATGGTTCAGTAGTTGACTGTTCAGTTTCCATGAGTTTGTAGGCTTTCTGGGGTTAGAATTGTTGTTGAATTCTAACTTTATTCCATGGTGATCTGATAGTACACACGTGATTACTACTATTTCTTTATATATATGGATGTTTACTTTGTTACCAATTATGTGATCAATTTTTTAGAAGGTTCCATGAGATGCTGAGAAGAATGTATACTCTTTTCTGTTTCGGTGGAATGTTCTATAGATGTCTATTAGGTCCATTTGGTTCATTACATCTGTTAGTTCTCTTATTTCTCTGTTAAGTTTCTGTCTGGTTGACCTGTCCATTGGTGAGTGAGGAGTGTTGAAATCACCCACTATTAGAGTGTGGGGTTTGATGTATGTTCTGAGTTCTAGTAATGTTTCTTTTACATATTTGGGTGCTTTTATATTAGGTGCATAGATTTTCAGGATTGAGACTTCCTCCTGATGAATTGTTCCTGATATAAGTATAAAGTGTCCATCTCTGTCTCTTCTGATTGATTTTAGTTTGAAATCTATTTTGTTAGATATTATTATATTCACACCCACTTGTTTCTTTGGTCTATTTGATTGGAAAACCTTTTCCCAACCCTTTACTCTGAGGTAGTGTCTGTCTTTGTGTTTGAGATGTGTTTCTTGTAGGCATCAGAATGTTGGATCCTGCTTTTGTATCCATTCTCTTAACCTGTGCCTTTTTATAGGTGAGTTGAGTCCAATGATATTAAGCGATATATGATGGGGAACCTCAGCCAATCACATTCTGCTTATGGTTTGTCCCCCTGCGGCCACACGAAACAAAAGATCGAAGTGTGGTTGCCACTTCCTCTTTTTGCCCCTGTGTTCTTGGACCATTGGGACTCTGGTGTAAGTTTTTCTTCTTTCTGTTTATTAAAGGTGTATCTTTTATGTTAAGCTAGTCTGGTTATTTTTTAACTACCGATCGACCTTGCCCCATCAGATATTAATGACCAGTGGTTGTTGACTCCGGTTATTTTTCCTGTTGCTAGTGTTTGTGTATTTCCTTTCTTTGAGTTGTGCTGGTTGAGGGTTGTCAGATGCTTGTGCTATTATGGGTGTTTTTGGCTTCCTTGGTTTGTGATTTTCTTTCTAGTATTTTCTGTAAGGCTGGGTATGTGGCTACATATTTTTTAAATCTGTTTTTGTCCTGGAATATCTTGTTTTATCCATCGATTGTAATTGCAAGCTTTGTTGGGTATAGTAGTCTGGGCTTGCATACTTGGTCTCTTAGTTTCTGCAGCACATCTATCCAAGACCTTCTGGCTTTCATGGTTTCCATTGAGAAGTCAGGTGTAATTCTGATAGGTTTCCCTTTATATGTTACTTGACCTTTTTCCCTTGCAACTCTTAATATTTGTTCTTTATTCTGTATGTTTTGTGTTTTTATTATTATGTGGTGAGGGGATTTTTTTTTGGATCCAGTGTATTTGGTGTTCTATATGCTTCCTGTACCTTCATAGGAATATCCTTCTTTAGATTGGGAAGGTTTTCTTCAGTAATTTTGGTGAATATATTTTCTGGGTCATTGAGCTGTAAATTCTCTCTTTCTTCTACACCTATTATTCTTAGGTTTGGCCTTTTCATGGTGTCCCAGATTCCTGGATGTTTTGTGTTATGAATTTGTTGGATTTGTTTTGTTCTTTAATCAGTGAGTTTATTTCCTCTACAGTATCTTCAGTGTCTGAGATTCTTTCTTCTATCTCTTGTATTCTGTTGGTAATACTTGTCTCTGCAGTTCCTATTCATTTACCCAGATTTTCCATATATAGCCTTCCCTCGGTTTGTGTTTTCTTCATCACCTCCATTTCATTTTTCAAGTCTTGAACTGTTTCCCTTACCTGTTTGATTGCTTTTTCTTGGTTTTCTTGGGTATCTTTGAGAGATTTACGTTCTGACATGACAGTGAGGATACCTTTCTCTTCAGAGGTATAAGTATTCAGGGTACCTTTTCTCCACAGTTTCAGGTATAGCCTGACTTAATAACAGTCAGGGTAATACCTATTAGCTGTAGATATCCAGGATTATAGTTGGAGACTTCTCAGGCAGTTTCTAGAGTCATTTCGACCCAAATAGTCACAAAGAAATTATATTAATTACAACACTGTTTGGTCTGTTAGCTCAAGATGCTTATTAACTCATTCTTGCATCTTAAATTAACCCATTTCTATTAATCTCACTACAAGGCTGTGGCTTATCAGTAAGGTTCTGTTCGGACCTCTTTCTGCTTCAACAGCTACATTGTGTCTCATTTATTCCACCTACTCTTTATATGTATCTCTTCTAGCCTGCCTATATTCTGCCCGGTTGTAGGCCAAAGCAACTTCTTTATTAACCAATGGTAATAAAACATGTTCACAGCATACAGAGAAGAATCCCTCATCACAGGATGACTTTCCTCCACAACTGTAGGTATAGCCTGAATTCTGATAATCAGTGTTGTAGGGAGGTCATTTGTTTGGTCCCCAGCAACCCAGCTAGCTTAAATCTGAAATAAGCACACAAAAACCATACTGTATTAATTTAGTCACTGCTTAGCCCATTACCTCTGGCTTCTTATTGGCTAACTCTTACATATTAATTTAATCCATTTCTATTAATCTGTGTATGGCCTCATGGCTGTGACTTACTGGGTAAAATTCCCAGCATCGGTCTCAAGTGGCTCCATGGTGTCTTACTCTGCCCTTCTTCCTCCCAGCATTCAGTTCAGTTTTCTCTGCCTACCTAAGTACTGCCCTATCAACAGGCCAAGGTAGTTTCTTTATTCATTAATGGTAATCATAGCACACAGAGGGGAATCCTACATCAAATCAGGATATCTTTCTTAACACAGCTTTAGATATCCAGACTACTTTCCATTCATAGTTGTAATTATAGCCTGACTTCTGACACTCAGGATAACTTTCCCTCTAGAGCTGTAACACTTGCTCTATGAATTTAAACAATAACGTAACCTTTTAAATTTTATATTTCTATTCAATTAAATGGAATCACTGATTCAGTTGTAAAACTTTATTAATTTATATTAGTTCCTTTTCTGTTGTTGTGATATAGTCTCTATGTCAACTTATAAAGATTAATTTGGCCTTTGGTTGCAGAGGGACATAGTATCGCTATGAAAGTGACATGGCAGATGAGCAGTGGTGGTGCATACTATTAATCTTACACTCAGGAGGCAGAGGCAGATGGGTCGCTGTGAGTTTGAGGTCAGCTTGGTCTACAAGAGCTAGTTCTAAAACAGAGTTCAATGTTACAGAAAAATACTTTCTCAAAAGAAAGAAAGTGTCCTGGCTACAAGTGTCTGACATGACAGCTAAAACAGGAAACTAACAACTCAAATCCTTAACGTACATTATAAAACAGAGAGTGTAAACTAGAAAAGTCTACCCCCAGTGTCTTATTTCCTCCTGCAGGACGGCATTTTATAAGACTTCCCAAATGATTCTATCAACTTAGAAGGATTGATTTCTCAGACTTCAAGACTACCTGCTTGCTTCAGGGTGAAGATAAACTCTCTAAGTCGTTAGGTGCCTTAACATCTGTATTATAGGAATGAATTCTTACAAGAGGAAAACTAACATGAGTGAAAATATGTTTAAAGAATTGTTTTAATTGTGATTATGTGATATGAGTTTGTTTTTGTGTGGGTATATGAATGTGATTCCCTTTATTTCCCTTAAATTCCCTTGAGATTTTCTTGTTTGTTATTCAGTTCTGCTTGGATATTAGTAATGATTCAGGGATACATTTGAACTCATGATCCTCATGTATCTACCTACCAAGTACAAGTCTAAGGGTAGAAGATGTACTCCCAACATTTTCTATTTTGTTAACACAATTTAACAATGTTAAATTTAAATGCTTAATAGAAGAGAATACAAGAAACATTAATGATCTCATATGTGTATGCTAAACAGTATTTTTGTTTATCTGGTAAAGATGTAATAAAGTAGGTTAATCAACATTCAACTGTGTATCTCATACCATAGCTTGATGTTTTATATGTGTGTATAAATATATTTATATTAGAATATATATACATATATATTGATGTTCCATGCTTCTCCTGTCCCTATTAACCAACTGGCATTTTATCTTGAAGAATTGCCTTCTATGGAAGTTATCCAGAGATGCCAGATAATGTAATGGCACTAAGATTTATTTTGTAACAAAGATTTATGGTGTATATGCAAAGTGATTATGGGTTTGTAGGACCAATGCAGATATGTGGAGACCAGAAGACAACTTTGCAGTTTCTACTTTTGGGCCTCTTAATATGATGATCAAGGTCAGTTTTCCATCCTTGCACACCACAGACATTTCCCATAGAGCCATTTCAATGGTCCTCAAATAAGGTTATTAGTACTATTATAATAGTAAACTATTGTCTTCTTTTCAGATTATAAACTTAATTTCATACAAGGATAGAGTAACACAGTATGATTTGAATAATAAATCTTCTTTGCATAGGAAAATATTTATATGATCATGCATCTTTTTAATTTGTTTATCCTGGGGACTAAACATTTGTTTATAACACTTTCTCAAAAACCACAATTGAATGCCAAAGAATTTTCTCGTTCGATAAAATTGGTTGCTGATAAGCCTAATGACCTGTGTTCTATCTCTAGGTGATTCATATTGTTCCTACAAGTTTTTTTTTCTTTTATTTCTAAACTTGGGCAGTGGAATATGCACATTACTATATAAATAAATAATTTTTAATCCTGAATAAGTGCAATTGATGTCAATTGTAGTCTAATGAATCCCTAAGTTTCATCACTAAAACTCACATAGGGAAAGAAAATAAGAGACACCTGTAAGTTGCCCTCTCAGTGCTACATATACACCATGGCACATGTGTATACACACAAGCACAGTTCAAACATTTTTACATGGATAAAGTTAACAAAGCAAAAACAATAACCCAATTATTGAGCACATATTAAATGGTTGCACATTTAAATTATAGAATTTCAAGAAATATAATATTCATCAGAACAGTGACGGTTTCTTTTAATTCATATTGTAACCTTTCAATCTCTGATTCCATGATAGGTCATTTAAAAACACATACCTCAACTGGACTTAGAGGTGCATGGCTATAATCCCAGCACTTGCAGGATTGTGTTGGCCTAATCTCTGAGTCTGTGGCCATCTTGGTGCCCATAGTGAATTCCATTCAGCTATGGGTTTGTGGACATACCCTGTGTCAAAAATTCCAAAAATGCAATCTTATCTCAAACTATGGAACCTTTCCTAATATAATCTGGCTGGACTCTGACTGGTTTTAACAAAAGCCTTTATTACTTACATCAAGAATAGTGTGTTTACAAAGAAACTGAGAAGCAATATGGAGAGGTATAGAAATCAATTGAATTATTTGACAACCATCAAGAGGTAACTGTCCTCACCTTCAAGTGATAGGAGACAGAAGGAATAGTAGCTCATCTTCATCTTCATTATTATTATGACTTGGAGAGACGTCTCAGTACTGCTGCTCCTCTTGAATACCAAAGTTTAATTGCTGGCACCTATATCTGATTCTTCAGACCTACTTGTATTTCCTAGTCCTGGAGATCTGGTGCATTCTTCTGGCCTCCTAGGGAACCAGATATGCAAATGGTGAAAAGACAGATATGTATATGATTACATATTGTTAAAAATGGTTTTCTTCATATGTCTATTATCTTAGAAAATAATAAAATTTAATTTAAATGTATAAATTTTGTCAGTGAGTATACCAATGGCATGCCAGGAACCAGTAGTGACCAGAAGATGCTGTCTGATCCCCTGTGACTGGAGGTACAGACAGTTGTGAGCTATCTTTGGTTACTGGGAATCAAAAATCAGGCCCTGAGGGTGAGCAGCCAGTGTTATAAGTGCTGAGCCTTTTATTTAGCCCCACGAACATGTCATTAATAGCAGCACTAAGGTGTGATTGGCTGATCGAAGTTCATCTTTACCTCTGCCTTGATGACCCAGAAGATTGATAGCATCAGAACCTAACAGACTTGGTGCTTAAAGAATTTTCCAAGCCAAAATTCCACAAAATTAGGGAAAAGTACAATGAATGGTCATAAGAGAAACTAACAATAAAAGTCTTTAAAAGATGGTTGGCTATTTAACCAGAGCCACAAGAGTGTGTTTATCTTCAATTAGGTAAATAACCAATTGAAGCCCACAATCTCACATATCAGGTGTACCCTTGATTAAATTTATATCTCCTGTAAGGAAAGAAAAGTAACTTTCAGGCATGAAGTCTGACTTGTTTGAATGGTTTCACATTCAGTTTCTCTGATGCCTGCAAAACCTCCAGTTAGGTGCCATGAATGTTGATCACTAGATGACATCCAGGGTGTGAGGAGAGCCTGAGACTTGACTTTAAGTCAGTCTAAGGCTAAGACAATCAGACATTTACAAAGAACTGTGGAGTTTGGAAGAATTGTTAGTTTTGGGTCTGAAAGCCGGAAGTTCAAATGCTCGAGAGCAGTGCTTTGGGTGTATCTGAGAACCAATTGGTATGAACTGTATTCTATCCACTCAACTGTGGTGGATAATCCCCCGCTAGGTCTTTCATTCTTTTGTCAATTCATGTAGATTGGCAGTGACAGTACCCTACATCCCCCACTTTGTGGCATCAACTGGGACCTTAAAGCTCCTCTTTCTCCAACCATCCATCCCTGGTACCTGCCTCCTGGCATAAATAAGGATATTCTAAGAGACATTTATATTTCTCCCTTTGACTAACAACTCGTGAAATAGTGGATATCATGGAATTCTTATTTCCTTGGTAATTTCATTTTGGGAAAAGACTAACTGCTGATGAGACTATTTGTGCTGAAGAAATATTTCCTCCTTCTCTGACCTCCTTGGAAAAAAACAGGAGCTGAGGTTTAGGGAGGGTTTTAGAGATGGGAAAACTTTAATTATAGTACTTAGTTATATTACTTAGTTGTGCATATATCTTGCCATTTATCTGAACCTGTTAGAATACCAAGGATGAATTAATTTCCTTATATATTCATCACTGTTCTAAATTGGTCACAATAAAAAGTAATGTTTATAAATATTAATTAATAATGTGCTCCTTTTTCTATTGTTTTCTTTTTATTTTAAAGAATGCTTAACATGAAACTCTCAGTGGCCTGGAACTCACTATATAGACTAGGCTCTTCTAGACATCAGAGAGATTTGCCCACCTTGTCTCCAGTGTACCTAAATTATAGATGGATACATAGATGACTAACTTGTATTTTTGTAGCCTTGGCTGTCCTGGAACTAGCTCTGTAGTCCAGGCTGGCCTTGAATTTACAGAGATCCATATGCCTCTCCCTCACAACTGTTAGGATTAAAGATATGTACCACCAATAATGGTAATGTACTAATGTAGTTTGGTTTTTTTAAAGAGTAAGTGACTGAGCCTGACTTGATGGGGTAGCAAAGATACAGCTTCTGGTTCTAACTCCAGTAACAGAAGAAGACTCCCATCAAATGCAGTCTTCCTGAATAAAGTCCACTCTCTTCCCAACTATGAGCAATATTTTTTTATATTTGTATTATAATTCCTTACGGGACTAGAGCACAGTGCTGTCTTTATTCTACAGATGGTTGAATCCCAGGCTCATGGAGATCGGTGGAGTTTTAATATAATTAGGTGTAACTGCTCATCTTGCTCATCCTGTCATTCTAATGACTGATTAAATGGAGTTGAAGCCAACTAAACCAATTATGGTGGCACAGACGTGTAGCCATGATACTTAGAAAGTGGAGGCAGGAATTTCAGGACTTCAAAGTCATTCAAAATAAGAATGGTCAGTAGGGTACGGTGGGAGGCCCATTGAACCTAGCGAGCCTGTGATTTGTTCAGGACGGTGTACATAGTTTTTTTTGTTTTTGTTTTTGTTTTCTCTAGAACCTCAGGACTGTGGCACCAGCAAATGTTAGCTGAGGTATTTAGCAATTCAAGTTTTCTATTCTTTTTTTTAAGTAAATTTTATTAAATTATAAATATTTCCATTTCCGCCCCTCTTCCCAACACCCTCCCACTCCCCCCACTCCCTCTCTTCCTCCCTCTTCGTCCCTTAGGGTAGTCAGGGTTTCCTGCCCTGTGGGAAGTTCCAGTTCATTCCCCCTCCCTCCAGGTCCAGGAAGGTGAGTGTCCAAACAGACTGGATCCCCAAAATCCAGTATATGCAGAGGAAACAGGTCCCAGTATCATAGTCAATGGCTTTTCCGAAAGACTTCGGGCCAGCCACAGTCCGAGAATCCGGCCAAATTCCGAGAATCTGGTTAGATCACCTCCTCGTTCAGTCCCAGTCCAACTGGCCTTGGTAAACTATCATTAGATCCGTTCCCTTGTATCAGTGGGTGATAGCATCCCTCGCAGTACTGATTTCGTTTTTCATGTTCTTCCTCCTTCTGCTCCTCATTTGGACCTCGGGGGGCTCAGTCTGGTGCTCCAATGTGGGTCTCCGACTGTATCGCCGTCCTTTGCCAGATGAAGGATCTATGGTGATAAGCAAAATATACATCAGTATGGTTATGGGCCACGGCCGATTCAGGCACCCTCTCCTCTGTCCAGAGAACAATCTGGGGGATCTCTCCTTGGACCTGGGATCCCATATATAATCAAGTCTCCTGTAAACCCTAAAATGACTCCCTTAGTTGAAATATATTCTTCCCTGATACCATATTCATCCTTCCTCCCTCCCCCCCCATCCCAGGCCACCGAGCTTTCCCCATTCCTCCCCTACTCCCTTCTCTCTAACCCTCTCCCCTTCCATCAACCCTCCCACCCCCCCCCCCCCATGCACCCGAGGTTACCTGGGACTCTTGTCTATTTCCTACCTCCTGGTGGATAGCTAAATAATCTTCATCAGGTTCATCTTCTTATTTAGCTTCTCTAGGATCACGAATAATAGGCTCAAAGACCTTTAATTATGGTTAGAATCCACTTATGAGTGAATACATACCGTGTTCCTCTTTTTGGGTCTGGCTTACCTCACTCAGTAAAGCGTTTTCTATTTCCATCCATTTGCATGCAAAAGTCAAGATGTCATTGTTTTTTACCGCTGAGTAAAACTCTAATGTGTATATGTTCCACACCTTTTTAAACCATTCTTCTATTGAGGGGCACCTAGGCTGTTTCCAGGTTCTGGCTATTACAAATAGTGCTGCTATGAACATAGTAGAACAAATGCTTTTGTAGTATGTTAGGGAATCTTTAGGGTATATTCCCAAGAGTGGAATTGCTGGGTCCTGAGGGAGGTTGACTCCCAGTTTCCTGAGAAACCGCCACACTGATTTCCACAGTGGCTGCACGAGTTTGCATTCCCACCAACAATGGATGAGTGTTCCCCTCACCCCACATCCTCTCCAGCATAGGCTATCGTTGGTGTTTTTGACTTTAGCTATTCTAACAGGTGTAAGATGGTATCTCTAAGTGGTTTTGATTTGCATTTCCCTGATCGCTAATGAGGTTGAGCATGACCTTAAGTGTCTTCTGGCCATTCGAAGTTCATCTGTTGTGAATTCTCTGTTCAGTTCAGTACCCCATTTTTTAATTGGGTTAATTAGAGTTTTAGTGCCTAGTTTCTTGAGTTCTTTGTATATTTTGGAGATCAGACCTTTGTCTGATGAGGGGTTGGTGAAGAACTTCTCCCAGTCAGAAGGCAGCCTTTTTGTCCTACTGACAGTGTCCTTTGCTTTACAGAAGCTTCTCAGTTTCAGTAGATCCCATTTATTCATTGTTTCTCTTATTGTCTGTGCTGCTGGGGTCCTACTTAGGAAGAGGCCTCCTGTGCCTATATCTTGTAGACTACTTCCCACTTTCTCTTCTATCAGGTTCAAAGTGGACGGATTAATGTTGATGTCTTTAATCCATTTGGACTTGATTTTTGTGCATGGTGATAGATATGGATCTACTTTCATTTTTTTACAGGTTGACATCCAGTTATGCCAGCACCTTTTGTTAAAGATGCTTTCCTTCTTCCATTGTATACCTTTAGCTCCCTTGTCGAAAATTAGGTGTTCATAAGTTTGTGGGTTAATATCTGGATCTTCTATTCGATTCCATAGGTCGACTTCTCTGTTCTTATGCCAATACCAAGCTGTTTTCAATACTGTAGCTCTATAATAGAGTTTGAAGTCAGGGATGGTAATGCCTCCAGAAGTTCTTTTATTGTATTAGATTGTTTTGGCTATCCTGGGTTTTTTGTTTTGCCATATAAACTTGATTATTGTTCTCTCAAGGTCTGTGAAGAAGTTTGATGGGATTTTGATGGGGATTACATTGAATCTATAGATTGCTTTTGGTAGAATTGCCATTTTTACTATGTTGATTCTCCCAATCCAAGAGCAGGGGAGGTCTTTCCATTTTCTGGTATCCTCCTCAATTTCTTTCTTCAAAGACTTAAAGTTTTTGTCAAATAGGTCTTTCACTTCCTTGGTTAGAGTAACCCCAAGATATTTTATGCTATTTGTGGCTATCATGAAAGGTGATGCTTCTCTGATTTCCCTCTCTGCTTCTTTATCCTTTGTGTATAGGAGGGCCACTGATTTTTTGGAGTTGATCTTGTATCCTACCACGTTACTAAAGGTGTTTATCAGCTGTAGGAGTTCTTTGGTAGAGTTTTTGGGGTCACTTACGTAAACTATCATATCGTAGGCAAATAATGAAAGTTTAACTTCATCCTTTCCATTACGAATCCCCTTGATCTCCTTATGTTGTCTTATTGCTATTGCTAGAACTTCAAGCACTATATTGAAGAGGTATGGAGAGAGTGGACAGCCTTGTCGCGTTCCTGATTTTAGTGGAAAGGCTTTGAGTTTCTCTCCATTCAGTTTGATGTTAGCTGTCGGCTTGCTGTATATTGCTTTTATTATATTTAGGTATGATCCTTGTATCCCCAGTCTCTCCAACACCTTTATCATAAATGGGTGTTGAATTTTGTCAAATGCTTTTTCAGCATCTAGTGAGATGATCATATGGTTTTTTTCTTTCAGTTTATGTTTTCTGTGCAAGTCAGCCTAGGTCACTTAAAGGTCAGACTCATGTTGCTCAATAAAGATTAAAATTCTCCTACAGTTGGGTGAATTAGCCTTGGGAGGGATGAGATCCCTATTTGTGTATTTGAAATAGCATTTTCAATTCTGAAACCAACAGAAATAGACCCAGCAGGTTTTATTCATATATTTTCACATAGTTATTCACATAGACTTAACAAGGAAGAAATTAGAAGAGGGAAATTTGGGAACAGATGGAGAGGAAAAGGAAGGGCGAAAGTGATGCAATGTGTTTTAATTAAAATATATAAAATAAATTTTAAATAAAAATATAGCTTGTGAGATAGCTTAGGAATTAAGAGCGCTGTGTGTTGTTTCAGAGGACACAGGTTACACTGCCAGTAACCATGGTTGGTTGCTAATCATTTCCAGTAACTCCTGTTCCAAGTGATCTGATTCACTCATCTGGCCTCTGCCGGTACTGCACACAGACACCTGGTGGGCAAACACCCATATACATAAAATAATATTTTTACAATAATATTTTTTTTAAAAAAATAAAATTCTGTACAGTAATGTCACAGTCTTGTTATAAACATCAGTCAGGGCTGTCCATCAAAAAGGCATCTAAGGCTTTTCTCTGAGCCAGCGTGCTTGGAGGCAAAAGAAGACTTATTCTGAGTTTAGAATGGTTCAGAATAGCTGTTGGTTTAAGAACAATCACAGTATGGATAGGTGACTTTCCCAAAACAGTTTTAAAATTTGTGTTCTATGTCCTTTGTATGTGTGAGGATTGTGGCATTAATACATCTTTTAAATGTATCTTTTAGATCATATATTAAGATCTACTTATCTTTTAAAAAATATATTATGATATATTTTTATTTCAGTCATAATGCATAATCTAAAAGATCATTGTCCTGTAAATCTCCATCAGCCTAAGTAGCTAGTCATGCATTATCCTGTCCCTATGTAAACTGTTCAGTGTATAACCTCAGACATGAACCTAAAAAAGACTTAAGGATGTCAGCATATGTGGAATGCAAAATCTGGGACAGGTTGTCTCCTCTTTTAGTATTAGCCACTGAATGCATACTGTTATTAAAGGAATGGATGTCTATTAAACTTTAAGTGTGTGAATAATTTATCTCCGGGTAGGCATATTAATCCTAGAATAGCATTACCTCCAGCATTGTAGAGAAATGATTCTGAGACAAACTTTTTTGTGTTGGATCAGGTACCCTTCATCCCACACCATTGCTCTCCAGAGCAATGACCTTGTTGTCCTTGTGATTAAACTAATTAAAATATTATTTTAATGAACTCAGCCACCACTGAGCTCTAAAATTAAAGAACTGAGTCATGTAGTCAACTGTCCATTTCAGTAACAGGGAAAGGATTTGTATGTGGAGCATGGCTTCCACCTTCAGACCAGAATAGGAGCAATAATTGATTATATACACCGTAGGTAGGCAAACAGCTGCTGGAGTCTCCATTATGAAATCAGACATGATTGTCACAGAATCAGTGATTTTGCAATTTCTAAGCATGTGTTAATCTATGTCATGAGAATGAAGGCAGGCTATATTTTGGGTATATAATTCGGTAAGGTTAGCTTGAGTCAATAAATATTGAATTTCTAACAAGGAAACTCTCCTGTGCTTCTATGTTCAATCCTACCTGACATGATTATATCCATTAGCTGTATCTGTTTGTTTCAGGTCACAGGTCTCAGCAGCTGACATTGCACATAGGGGCAAGGTGATACAATATTTTTTAAATGTCAGTCTCTCTACCAGGGAATGTTTTATCTTTTTCAAAGTCAGTGTAACTATGTGTTTTTTAAAATTATATTTAAGTTTTTTTAAAAAAATAATTGCTATTTTCACTTTTTAAATTTTTAAATGCATCACTATTCTAATCTATTTGTTTCCATTCCTCATTGTTTCCAGGTCATTAAGAATTTCTTTCCAATTTTTCAAATGCTATTGGTTATTTATTTCTGTCTCCTGTAGCTTAGGCATATCTCACTCTATGTAGTTGAGAATTGCTTTGAACACCTAATTCTGCTTCTGCTGATCAGAAAGCAAGTCATGCAACGGCTTCAGGACTGGGCTTAATCTGGTTAGTGAGAAGGAAAATAGATGAGTAAATGCGTGTCCTCCAACTTCTCTGGATTTTATTGTGAATTGCAAATGAAGAGCTATCCATGTAAGAACTGAGTTCACTGATGAACTGTAAAGCACATGTTGTCCCAGCACTGAAAGGGATGGGCAAGAAGGAGCACTAAAGTTTCCCCCTTAGACCATAGCTCACATTAGAAATAAGTAGTGAGGTAATCAATTTTAGATGATTATTAAATGTTCTGACTGGCCATTTCTTGCATCCATAGAGCAAGGAATCAAGAATCTGGATAAAGAATAGAATTTATCATGAAACCAAATTATAATTATTACACTAGTTTGACCAAAATAGAACTGAATAAAATGGTGTGGCCCTGTCTAAAAGAACTGTTATTTTACATATTTAAGATGTACAGCCTGAGATAAAATGTTTGACTAATATTTTGTGCTCTCTAATACAAATTCCTACCCCCCAAGATCCAAACGAGGAGCAAAAGGAGGAAGAAAATGACGAAGGACTGCGAGGGATACTGTCACCCACTGATACAAGGGGTCGGATCTAATGAGAGTTTACCAAGGCCAGATGGACCGTGACTGAACGAGCATGTGATCCAACCAGATTCTCTGAATGTGGCTGGCCTGCAGTCTTTCCGAGAAGCCATTGACAATGACACTGGGACTGGTTTCCTCTGCATATACTGGATTTTTGGGATCCAGTGTGTTTGGATGCTCACCTTCCTGGACCTGGAGTGAGGGGGGAGGAACTTGGACTTCCCACAGGGCAGGAGACCCTGACTTCCCTAGGGGACAAAGAGGGAGGAGGAGAGGGAGGGGGGGAGTGGGAGGGTGTTGGGAAGAGGGGCGGAAATGGAAACTTTTTATAATTTAATAAAATTACAAAAAAAAAATTCCTAGTCTCTGGAGCACATGATCATAAAGCCTTTTTATGAAAATTTTTTTAAATAATGTTGTGGATTATAATTACATCATTTCTATCTTATTTAGGTAGAAATAAGTCCTAGACAATTCATTGTTTTCTAATTCATCGCCTCATTTTGATTTAACAAGAGTTACTGTTTGAATATGACCTATGTTTGGCTTCTGAGCTCTGAGGGAAAGGGTTGGTTACACTGGTCAGTGACCCTGTAATGAAATATGTACACAAGGGACCCTGTATCTTGGAGGAGGAACAGGAAGTATTCTGAGAGACTGGAAGAATTTCAACCAAAATACAAATTTACCAGACTAGAGCCCTGTCTTCCCCTAGGGTGGAATGGCAAAGCTGGGAAGGGCTGTGTTAGCTTAGTCATTTGATTTCTGCCCATCCTGTAGTGAAGCTGCTACTGTCTTCAGCCAGCTGGGTAATACTAGCTATTGGGGGACTCTGGGCAAGCCTAGCAATCAGGAGCACCAATGGGAAGTAGATTGTGAGCCATGATGGAGCCAATATGGAGCCATGAGGTTTTATTTTACCTTAAATTGTCTAGTCGATTTCTATTTCCAGTTCTTATTCCACCTCCATCTGAAGAGGTAACACTAACTCCCACTGTGGGATCAGGGAAATGCCTGATCTGGTTTCTTCTAGCTGAATTTGGGGTATCAGGTGGCAGTATTATGATACCCTTCCAGAGAGACACTTGTAAAGAGCAAATTCTCAGATGTAGATAGAAAAGGAATTCCTTTACTGTTGTCTGGGGAGAACTAAAATGGTCAAAGACCATAAGACATTCTTGATGAGCTCACAATGTCACCCATCTCCTAGATGTTTCCCTTTAACCTCTACAGTTGGTCTCCAGAGTGATGAGTCCACAACCAACTTTCACACCATTTTATAGCTGTTTTATCAGCCAAAAGTCAGCATGATGCCCTTCCTATGTAGTTTCTGAATATAGAGAGAAGGCATTTAGCATCATTTAATTTGAATATTAAAACTAAATGCCCTGTTCTTCTTTGATGTGGGAAGGTGTTACAGGAGCCAAGGTCTGATGTCTTACATCTGAACAACACCTTTTTTATCAAGAAGAATGTATTAGTAAGATTTGTTATCTAAATAACTTCTTATGTAGACTTATATCTAATGGGTGTGAAGTGTGATTCCTTGTATTGTTACCAATTCATTTAGTCTTTGATTAAATTTTCCCCTTGAGTACTAAAGAACAATGCAGGATGCCAAAGTTAATCTTTCTTTCTGTGTTGTCAAGGCCAATTGAGTAACTTGTCCTCAGAGGTCACTTGTGCTTGGAAGGAATCTTAGACTCTTCAAGTCTCTCTTTTATCATTTGTCCATCAATGTGAGAATAATAAATGGTTTTTCTTTATGTACTGTGGCTTCCTTTGAAGCTTTGAGGAAATGTTTCCCACATTGATCCTCCATTTTAGACTTGATAGTGTTTCAGATTTATTGAGTTGGTTCTCCATGGCCTCCATGAACGGAACAATAAGAGATCAATGGCCTTTGTTCCTAGGGACCTCATTGACCTTGTATGGAAAGAGAAAAATAGTCCTCCTTTTGGCCCCTCTAAACCATATTAAAATAGCCTCTATGAATGATTACTACACACCTAATAGTTTTGCACCAGTTTTGTACTTTTAACTACTTTATAATATATCAATAGCCAGATACAACTTAATAAACTTTGTTTGACATACATTTTAGCCAGTCCTTAAAATAGTTGATATCTAACCTTGCAAACTTGAATAAATACATGATCTCTAAATCTCATTCTTTATATACCTTCAACAACTTACTCAGACCCTCATAGCTTGCAAAACCTTTCCAGTCTTGTTTATTCTGGAGCCACCCAGTAATCCTTATCTTCATTATATCAAAGTCCTTTTTTCATTAAGGACATTTACCCATTTATGTTCTTCTAACATGTTCTTTATTGTACTGCTCCATTATTCTAATATCATGAGAAATAGAAACATTGACAAATATGTTTATTATCTGTCATGAGATTTTTCTCCCTTGTGGAGTGGGAGAAAACAATGTCTATTCCATCTGTAAGTCCCAATGAAGATGAAAAGTACAATTTCATTATAGTCTGTCCTAGAGAACCAGTGAGTTTATTCAGTTTACTTACTGACCATGGTTGAAAAGATACTTACAAGGATTTTGACACTCTAGTGGTTTTAGTCAAAATGACCCACAATGTCCCATGGAGAGTGGTGCTATTAGGAGGTGAGGCCTTGTTGGAGGAAGTGTGTCATAGACACTTTCTGCTGCCTGTTGATCTGGATGTAGAATTCTCAGCTCTTTCTCCAGCACTGTGTCTACCTGTATCCACCATGCTTTCGGTCATGATGATAATGGACTAAACGCTCTGAAACTGTAAGCCAGCCTCAATCAAATATTTACCTTTATAAGATCATGGTATCTCCTCACAGCAATAGAAACTCTGACTAAGATATCCAAAAGCAACCACACAGGAATGTCTCCAAACAGTGTGTAATATGTCTCTCTCATAGCTGCTATATGTGGAACTTACCTTCTCTCTATTCTTCTACTGCCCATAGACTCTCTATTACATTAGTTTTCTCAGTGGACATCAGAAGTAAGCACTTGATGGAGAAGGGTCATGTTACTTTCATTGGTTAATAAAGAAACTGCCTTGAGTCCTCCATCTCAGCCGGGGTGGAGGCGGTGAGTGCAAAGGGACGGGAGTCCCGGTGTTCTGATAGCCGGCCTGCAGCAAGCTAAGACCGCAGGCACGGAGACTTCTGGACAGCGAGGGGCTCTGATCCTGTGGAGGGGGTGAGTGTGTTGACCGCCATACTAGCCCGGTTAGGTACCCACGGTATTCCCGCCATCCTTATCTCCCCGGCTGCTCCATAGGGGCAGCTTCCCCCAGCTAATCCCTCTCTCCTGCTACGCCATCCCAGCTTTCGGCCTTGCACCCCTCCTCTCCTCTCTCCCTTTTTCGGGGCTTAAATTCCTCCATCTCAGCCGGGGTGGAGGCGGTGAGTGCAAAGGGACGGGAGTCCCGGTGTTCTGATAGCCGGCCTGCAGCAAGCTAAGACCGCAGGCAGGGAGACTTCTGGACAGCGAGGGGCTCTGATCCTGTGGAGGGGGTGAGTGTGTTGACCGCCATACTAGCCCGGTTAGGTACCCACGGTATTCCCGCCATCCTTATCTCCCCGGCTGCTCCATAGGGGCAGCTTCCCCCAGCTAATCCCTCTCTCCTGCTACGCCATCCCAGCTTTCGGCCTTGCACCCCTCCCCTCCTCTCTCCCTTTTTCGGGGCTTAAATTCCTCCATCTCAGCCGGGGTGGAGGCGGTGAGTGCAAAGGGACGGGAGTCCCGGTGTTCTGATAGCCGGCCTGCAGCAAGCTAAGACCGCAGGCACGGAGACTTCTGGACAGCGAGGGGCTCTGATCCTGTGGAGGGGGTGAGTGTGTTGACCGCCATACTAGCCCGGTTAGGTACCCACGGTATTCCCGCCATCCTTATCTCCCCGGCTGCTCCATAGGGGCAGCTTCCCCCAGCTAATCCCTCTCTCCTGCTACGCCATCCCAGCTTTCGGCCTTGCACCCCTCCCCTCCTCTCTCCCTCTTTCGGGGCTTAAATTCCTCCATCTCAGCCGGGGTGGAGGCGGTGAGTGCAAAGGGACGGGAGTCCCGGTGTTCTGATAGCCGGCCTGCAGCAAGCTAAGACTGCAGGCAAAGTGATTCCTGGATAGCAAGGGACACTAATCCAGTAGAAGAAGACCCAGCGGAGGGAAGAGCCATCGGAGAGCATCTGAAGGAAGAGATGGGCAGGCGCCAAGGCAAGAATTCCTCCAACAACCTGAAAAACAACATGAAAACACCAGATCCCAACGATCTTACGACAGAAGGACTGGAACGCCCTATTCCGGAAGAAGTGGAAAACAGTGTCATTATGAAAGCAATAGAGTCTCTTAAACAGGGTATGAATAACTCACTTAAAGAAATAGAAGACAAATTTAACAGAAAGATGGAAGAAATGAGTAAAGATATGGAAGACAAATATAACAAAAAGGTTGAAGAAATGAGTAAATTCGTAAATGATACCCTGGGAAACCAAGAAAAAGCAATCAAACAGGTAATGGAATCAGTTCAAGAATTGAAAACTGAAATGGAGGCAGTGAGGAAAACACAAGCCGAGGGCCGACTGGATATGGAAAATGTAGGTAAACGAACGGAGACTACAGAATCAAGCTTAACCAATAGAATACAAGAGATAGAAGAACGAATCTCAGATTATGAAGACACCATAGAGAAAATAAACGCCCTGACCAAAGAAAACAGCAAATCCAACAAATTCTCATCACAAAACATTCAGGAAATATGGGACATAATAAAAAAACCAAATCTAAGAATAATAGGAGTAGAAGAAGGAGAAGAATTGCATATCAAAGGTCCAGAAGATATATTCAACAAAATTATAGAAGAAAACTTTCCCATCCTAAAGAGGGATATTCCTATGAAGGTGCAAGAAGCATACAGAACACCGAATAGGTTGGATCAGAAAAAAACAACCCCTCGCCATATAATAATCAAAACACAAAGCAGTCAGATTAAAGAAAGGATATTAAGAGCTGCAAAGGAAAAAGGTCAAGTAACCTATAAAGGTAAACCTATCAGACTTACACCAGACTTCTCTATAGAAACCATGAAAGCCAGAAGGTCCTGGATAGAGGTACTGCAGAAATTAAGGGACCATGGATGCAAGCCCAGACTATTTTACCCAGCCAAGCTTTCGTTCACTATCAACGGAGAAAACAAAATATTCCAAGATAAAAACAAATTTAAACAATACGTAACTACTAATCCAGCCTTACAGAGAATACTAGAAGGAAAATTACATCCCAAGGAATCCAACAATGCCAACACTGACTACAATAATTCAGACATCTAGCGACCCTTCACTAGCACAATTCAAAGAAGGAAAACTCATACACTCTATTACCCCTCAAAAAAAAATGACTGGAGTCAACAACCAATGGTCATTAATATCTCTTAATATCAATGGACTCAATTCACCTATAAAGAGGCACAGACTTAGAGATTGGATACGAAAACAGGATCCAACAATCTGCTGTTTACAAGAAACACACCTCAACCACAAAGACAGACACCTACTCAGGGTAAAGGGTTGGGAAAAGGTTTTCCAAGCAAATGGACCTAAGAAACAAGCGGGTGTGGCCATTCTAATATCTAACAAAATCGACTTCAAACTAAAATCAATCAGAAGAGGTGGAGATGGACATTTCATACTCATAACAGGAACAACTCATCAGGAAGAAGTCTCAATCCTGAATATCTATGCCCCTAATGTAAAGGCACCCACATATGTAAAAGAAACTCTCCTAGAACTCAAGGCAGTCATCAAACCACACACGCTAATAGTAGGAGACTTCAACACTCCTCTCTCACCAATGGACAGGTCAATCAGACAGAAACCAAACAGAGAATTGAGAGATCTATTGGAGGTATTGAATCAAATGGACTTAACAGACATCTATAGAACACTCCACCCAAATAGGAAAGAATATACCTTTTTCTCTGCAGCTCATGGAACCTTCTCGAAAATTGACCACATACTCGGTAACAAAGCAAACTTCCACAGATACAAAAAAATATTAGTAACCACCTGTGTCTTGTCAGATCACCATGGACTAAAATTAGAATTCAACAACAATGCTCCCCCCAGGAAGCCAACAAACTCATGGAAACTGAACAGTCAACTACTAAATCACCCCTGGGTCAAGGAAGAAATAAAGAAAGAAATTAAACTCTTCCTTGAATTTAATGAAAACAAAGACACAACATACTCAAACCTATGGGACACTATGAAAGCAGTGCTAAGAGGAAAGTTCATAGCACTAAGTGCCCAATTAAAGAAAGCTGAGAAAGCACACATTGGAGACTTAACAGCACACTTGAAAGATCTAGAAAAAAAAGAAGCTGATTCACCCAGGAGGTCTAGAAGACTGGAAATAATCAAACTGAGGGCTGAAATCAACAAAATAGAAACACAGAAAACAATCCAAAGAATCAATGAATCAAAAAGCTGGTTCTTGGAGAAAATCAACAAGATTGACAAACCCCTAGCCAAGTTAATCAAACGGCAGAGAGAGAACATGCAAATTAATAAGATCAGAAATGAAAAGGGGGACATAACCACAGACACAGAGGAAATTCAGAGAATCATTAGATCTTACTATGAAAGTTTATATGCCACAAAGTTGGAAAATGTAAAAGAAATGGACATTTTTTTAGATAAGTACCATATACCAAAGTTTAACCAAGAACAGGTGAACAATCTAAATAGACCTGTTAGTCGCGAAGAATTAGAAGCTGTTATCAAAAATCTCCCTACCAAAAAAAGCCCAGGACCAGATGGTTTCAATGCAGAATTCTACCAGAACTTCCAGGAAGAGCTAATACCTATACTCCTTAACGTATTCCACAATATAGAAACAGAAGAGTCATTGCCTAACTCCTTTTATGAAGCTACAGTTACCCTAATACCAAAACCACACAAAGACACAACCAAGAAAGAGAATTACAGGCCAATCTCACTCATGAACATCGACGCGAAAATTCTCAATAAAATACTGGCAAACCGAATCCAAGAGCACATGAGAAAAATTATCCATTATGATCAAGTCGGCTTCATTCCAGAGATGCAGGGCTGGTTCAACATACGCAAATCTATCAATGTAATCCATCATATAAATAAACTGAAAGAAAAAAACCATATGATCATCTCACTAGATGCTGAAAAAGCATTTGACAAAATTCAACACCCATTTATGATAAAGGTGTTGGAGAGACTCGGGATACAAGGATCATACCTAAATATAATAAAAGCAATATACAGCAAGCCGACAGCTAAGATCAAACTGAATGGAGAGAAACTCAAAGCCTTTCCACTAAAATCAGGAACGCGACAAGGCTGTCCACTCTCTCCATACCTCTTCAATATAGTGCTTGAAGTTCTAGCAATAGCAATAAGACAACATAAGGAGATCAAGGGGATTCGAATTGGAAAGGATGAAGTTAAACTTTCGTTATTTGCTGACGATATGATAGTTTACATAAGTGACCCCAAAAACTCTACCAAAGAACTCCTACAGCTGATAAACACCTTTAGTAACGTGGCAGGATACAAGATCAACTCCAAAAAATCAGTGGCCCTCCTATACACAAAGGATAAAGAAGCAGAGAGGGAAATCAGAGAAACATCACCTTTCATGATAGCCACAAATAGCATAAAATATCTTGGGGTTACTCTAACCAAGGAAGTGAAAGACCTATTTGACAAAAACTTTAAGTCTTTGAAGAAAGAAATTGAGGAGGATACCAGAAAATGGAAAGACCTCCCCTGCTCTTGGATTGGGAGAATCAACATAGTAAAAATGGCAATTCTACCAAAAGCAATCTATAGATTCAATGCAATCCCCATCAAAATCCCATCAAACTTCTTCACAGACCTTGAGAGAACAATAATCAAGTTTATATGGCAAAACAAAAAACCCAGGATAGCCAAAACAATCTTATACAATAAAAGAACTTCTGGAGGCATTACCATCCCTGACTTCAAACTCTATTATAGAGCTACAGTATTGAAAACAGCTTGGTATTGGCATAAGAACAGAGAAGTCGACCTATGGAATCGAATAGAAGACCCAGATATTAACCCACAAACTTATGAACACCTAATTTTCGACAAGGGAGCTAAAGGTATACAATGGAAGAAGGAAAGCATCTTTAACAAATGGTGCTGGCATAACTGGATGTCAACCTGTAAAAAAATGAAAGTAGATCCATATCTATCACCATGCACAAAAATCAAGTCCAAATGGATTAAAGACATCAACATTAATCCGTCCACTTTGAACCTGATAGAAGAGAAAGTGGGAAGTAGTCTACAAGATTTAGGCACAGGAGGCCTCTTCCTAAGTAGGACCCCAGCAGCACAGACAATAAGAGAAACAATGAATAAATGGGATCTACTGAAACTGGGAAGCTTCTGTAAAGCAAAGGACACTGTCAGTAGGACAAAAAGGCTGCCTTCTGACTGGGAGAAGATCTTCACCAACCCCTCATCAGACAAAGGTCTGATCTCCAAAATATACAAAGAACTCAAGAAACTAGGCACTAAAACTCTAATTAACCCAATTAAAAAATGGGGTACTGAACTTAACAGAGAATTCACAACAGATGAACTTCGAATGGCCAGAAGACACTTAAGGTCATGCTCAACCTCCTTAGCGATCAGGGAAATGCAAATCAAAACCACTTTGAGATACCATCTCACACCTGTCAGAATAGCTAAAGTCAAAAACACCAATGATAGCCTATGCTGGAGAGGTTGTGGGGTGAGGGGAACACTCATCCATTGTTGGTGGGAATGCAAACTCGTGCAGCCACTGTGGAAATCAGTGTGGCGGTTTCTCAGGAAACTGGGAGTCAACCTCCCTCAGGACCCAGCAATTCCACTCTTGGGAATATACCCTAAAGATTCCCGAACATACTACAAAAGCATTTGTTCTACTATGTTCATAGCAGCACTATTTGTAATAGCCAGAACCTGGAAACAGCCTAGGTGCCCCTCAATAGAAGAATGGTTAAAAAAGGTGTGGAACATATACACATTAGAGTTTTACTCAGCGGTAAAAAACAATGACATCTTGAATTTTGCATGCAAATGGATGGAAATAGAAAACGCTTTACTGAGTGAGGTAAGCCAGAACCAAAAAGAGGAACACGGTATGTATTCACTCATAAGTGGATTCTAACCATAATTAAAGGTCTTTGAGCCTATTATTCGTGATCCTAGAGAAGCTAATTAAGAAGATGAACCTGATGAAGATTATTTAGCTATCCACCAGGAGGTAGGAAATAGACAAGAGTCCCAGGTAACCTCGGGTGCATGGGGGGGAGGGAGGGTCGATGGAAGGGGAGAAGGTTAGAGAGAAGGGAGTAGGGGAAGAACGGGGAAAGCTTGGTGGCCTGGGATGGGGGGGGGGGAGGGAGGAAGGATGAATATGGGATCAGGGAAGATTATATTTTAACTAAGGGAGCCATCTTAGGGTTTACAGGAGACTTGATTATATATGGGATCCCAGGTCCAAGGAGAGATCCCCCAGATTGCTCTCTGGACAGAGGAGAGGGTGCCTGAATCGGCCGTGGCCCATGACCATACTGATGTATATTTTGCTTATCACCATAGATCCTTCATCTGACGAAGGACGGCGATACAGTCGGAGATCCACATTGCAACACCGGACTGAGCCCCCCGAGGTCCAAATGAGGAGCAGATGGAGGAAGAACATGAAAAACGAAATCAGTACTGCGAGGGATGCTATCACCCACTGATACAAGGGAACGGATCTGATGAGAGTTTACCAAGGCCAGTTGGACCGGGACTGAACGAGGACGTGATCTAACCAGACTCTCCGAATTTGGCCGGATTCTCTGACTGTGGCTGACCCGAAGTCTTTTTGAAAAGCCATTGACTATGACATTGGGACCTGTTTCCTCTACATATAATGGATTTTGGGGATCCAGTTTGTTTGGACACTCACCTTCCTGGACCTGGAGGGAGGGGGAAGGAACTGGAACTTCCCACAGGGCAGGAAACCCTGACTGCCCTGGGGGACGAAGAGGGAGGAGGAGGGGGAGTAGGGGGAGTGGGAGGGTGTTGGGAGGGGGGGCGGAAATGGAAACTTTTATAATTTAATAAAATGTACAAAAAAAAAAAAAAAAAGAAAAAAAAAAAAAAAAAAAAAAAAAAAAAAAAAAAGAAACTGCCTTGACTTTTGGTAGGACATCAGCTTAGATAGGTGGAGTAGACAGAACAAAATTCTTGGAGGAAGAAGGCAATGAGGCAGACGCCATGACTCTCCTCTCTGAGACAGCCACAGGTTAGAATCCTCCTGGTAAGCCACCACCTCATGGTGCTACACAGATTATTAGAAAAGGGTTAGATCAATATGTAAGAGTTAGCAAATAAGAGGCTACAGATAATGGGCCAAGCAGTGTTAAAAAGAATATAGTTTCTGTGTAATTATTTCGGATAAAGCTAGCCAGGAGCCAGGCGGCGGGAAGCGGCCTGCTGTTCATTCTACAAGTACTCAAGTTAAACTCTCACTTTCAAAGATGGCGTTCTCTTAGGTGCATATAAAGAATCTACATCCTCCCAAGTCTTTCCCAGGCTGTGTACTCTAGTTTATCCATAAAACCACAAGGTCAGATATCATTAGGGATGAATTGTATACAGTTGCCTGGAAAAGAGATTATATACTTTGTGCAAGGGATACCATCTTTCTTGATAGAATATCAACAGTCAACAATCCTGGTGGTGGTCATCCTTTGTAAGCAGGCAAAGTTGATCACAGAAAGATACCAACTGTTTGTCTAAAGATAATTCTGAGTAATAACAATTAAAAGAAAGAAAGCTGAATCAAAAGTGTAAAAAATAATGTAACAAATTAATATTACTTAGGTACAAACTGTTCAACTAAACTTTGGATAAAATACAAGACATTCTTTGTATGATACATGGCATCAATACTATTACCATGCTTTTGGATATTAATGTATGTCACTGATACCAAGAAACAACAAATATGTAACAAAACATCATGGAATTGATGTTTACAGCATCCAGCGCAATCTAACTAAGAAATCCCTCTTAAAACTATGATGTTCCAGCTTACACCAGAGTGTATTTTACACTATAGACTTGTATATGCAAAAGGTAAATAAACATTAACATTTTATCATCCAAATCACTAACATTCCTGACTAACATACTACTTGTCTTTGGTATATTTCAGAGGCAGCCCTCCCTCAACCAAATTCTGATTTATGTAACTTACTATCTCCTAATCATTGGCCAATCCTTTATATCACCAATTTTGCTCTTCTGTGTTGCAACTTAGTAGTGTATTACACAGTACATGAGATGCCATTTACAACTACCATAAATTAACTCCAAATGGACCTTACACCTAAATGTCAAATGTTAAGTGCAAAACTTCTAGAAAATACTTGAAACTAGGACTGAGTTTGGCAACCCTCCTAGGCTTTGGGAGGTTTCTCTAAGGCCCTGATGTATAGAGCAAATCAGAACTCTGTCTCTAATCTTGGGAATATGCTTGGGAGAGCTGGTAATGGTGTGTGGCCAGGGCCTTTGGAAAAAAGTTGTTCAGATTCTCAGAACCCAAGACTTTTCACAGAAGGAGCTGTTGTTATCAGTCCCAACACTGCTGCAGACTTTGTTGATAATGTTCTTGAGTTACCCAAAGTTACTCTTGTACAACATTGTCTGATTAGCCTCTTTCTGAATTTGCATACTTCCTTTTAAAACTAAACCCATTGATTTACATTAACAAGAGACTTACTGATGAATTTGGCATAAACCCCCAGCCAATCTGGGATAGGTCTGTCTTTAAATTAGCAGCCAGGGCTGGGAACACAATGCTGTGTCCCTTCTGTTCACCTGGTCCTCTCACTCAGACTTCACTAGCCAATTAGAGTCTCCAGCAGACCCACCAGTCACACAGGAGAGTTCTTCCAGGAGCCAGGCTTCCAGTTCAGCTCTTCCTGAAGAAATTAAATCTCTCTTGTGTGCTGTTTCTTGGGCTTCATTGTGAGGAGAGCGCATGTCAGCCTAGCAGCTGCACCATAGGGAGTGAAGTGTTGCTCTCCAAAGACAGGAGGAATGGTGGGCCAAGGTGAGTACAGGTTCAATGTCCCCAGATGGGGCAGAGTAGCTGGGCTTGGTGAATGAGGGGCCCCTGTTACCCAAACTAAGTGGAATGGCCTGCTGAGACTCACAGCTGGTGTGGTGGGTCCTTCCCTGGCTGGGTGGGAGCCAGTGTACAGACACAGAGTTTGGTGTGTTCCTGCCTTGTCCTGCCTGGTCCTGCCTCATTCTTAGTAGTCCGAAGTGATCCTTGCAACTCCCTGGGCCAGGCTGGCAGCCTCTGAATAACTTTACTGCCCTTACTGAGTCTGCACAAAGCAGAGTTTTGGGAGCCACAAATGGTGTTGCTTTTAGTGCTTATACTATCACATGTGGAGAGATATCACAAAATTTGTCAAACTCAGAGAGTACTGGTCTCTCTAGTATCTTCAGAAGTTCTGCAATTTTCGGTTTAGTATCCATTTGTAGTTAATTTTGTGCAATTTGTAAACAGTATCTCCTGTGTAGAGTAGCACTTCTTGGCTAAACTGTGATGTAGAAGAGTAGAATTGATAATAGAATTGATGATATAAGGAATTACCAATTCTTAGGAGACATTAATTCACACAGAATTTAGGAAAGGAAGGGCTGCAACCCAAATACGCAAAGATAAATAGTATGTTAACCATGTCTGTTAGAGATTAGCATGGTGAGATCAAACTGTTTATTCACCAGGATTAATCAGCCATTAAAGTACATTCCTTTAACAAATGAGACAACCATGATTTATACCCAGTCAAAAGATGCATCTCTTCAGCAAAGGCCTCTAATATGCTGCCAGCCATTACAGGGTCACAACCTTGTGTCTCATAAAAGTATAATAATTCTAGAACAACTGCAACTTCAGCTTTTAGAAAAGCAGTTTTGCGTCAATGTCTCCTATACTAATTGAGGTGAACTTGAATCCTGTCTGTTGCCCCACAGGGAATTGCCCTCGTTATCCTCCTGGATAACCATTATAAATACTTGCATTACAAGTATTCTACACCATAGTTCTCAAATTACCAGTTTTTGTCATATAGTGGGGCTTTCCATTGCAGTAAGAATAAAAGATTTTGTGTGTGGAGTATCACTTCTCCCTTCAGAGCAGAAGAGTAGGAACAGTGTACTGTCTACACTGGAGGGGAGAAATAGACTGGACAATAGCTAGATCACAGACTGAAGTTTAAAGCAGTGAGCTTCTGGGGTGTCCATTACAAAGAAGGACCTGATGGGACATAATGAGTGACTTTCTGTGTGATTTTCCATCATTCATTAATTCCTTGCATGTGAATGAAGGCAGACACTGGTGGGTGTACAGTTTAGGGATAATAACATGTGTTGGATTATTTAATTAATATAGTTTCTGTGTGATTATTTTGGGTGTAAGTTAGCCAGGTGGCTGGAAACCAATAAGCAGCCTCCTCCAACGAATTGGTGTCTATGTGGCAAACTAAAATCCACTCAAGACCTGAGAGGACTTGCCAAGGAATTCTAGACTCAAAAGAACAGAGTTTAGCACTGTTTCTTGATAGCCACATTTTTTTTCTAGATGGCTTGTGGCAATTAAGGTGCTTCAAAGCACAGTAAAAATGTGTGACAGCAGCAGACCCCTCCCTGGACATTCTATTGTATCCTGGAGAGCCCCAGCATTCTCTGTGATGTCAGCAGTGCTGTGGCAACACCAACTGCCATTGGGGCATCTGTTCATTGCCTACAGGTTTTGGATGTAGCCATGTTGGCAAGACTGAGCAGGCTGCTTGGGAGACAGAAGGGAGAGCATAATGAGACTAGAGGGAAGCAGAAGAAAGCTGCCCTTCAACCTCAGTGTCGCACATCAAGACATAAATGGTTCTGGGGAAAACGCAGAAGTACTGGAAAGACATCAATCCCAAACTCTGTTACTGGGCAGGAGCATCAGATGAACAAGGTGGATACACTGACCCTGCAGCTTCAGATGATGACCCAAGAAAGGAATGAACTTCGTGGAATCCTGGCTAATTATACCAACAAGGACTTGAACAACAGGCTAAATTTTGAGCTGGAGTTGGTGAATATTGAGCATAAGAAAGTGATGTTGGACCTACAGAAATTCCCCACAGAGAATAGAGAAGCCGTGTACAAGTGCAAGGAGCTGACTGAGGAAACTCTCTCCTACAGCATTCTCCACAACCAGCTCCTGAGTGAGCCAACTCAGCTGAAGGAAAAAGTGACTATGTTGAGAGAGGAGAACCGAAAGCTACGGAGGGAGCAGATTTCACTGCAAGAGTCCTGTGAGAAGGTGAAGAATCTCTGTCAAGAGGTTGATGAGGAGATCTATAAGCTATGTGCTGAGGAGGAGGAGAAACAGGAAATACTGGAGGAAAGACAACAATCCCTGCTGAAGCTGAGGGATCTGGTCACCAAACATATAGACTTGGCAGAAAAGCTGCAGAATACCTTTGCTGTCTCCCAGATGAGCTCCGCTTTGGAGAACTGAGAAGGCTGAAGAAAGCTTCATACATTCTCCGCTCTAGCTGCAACACCTACTGAAAAACAGACCCCTCCTCGTAGATGTGAACTAACCAGTGAGGAAAATCTCCACCGAGTGCAGGGGATCTATCCCCAATCTGATTCAAGTTCTGTTGGTGCGCTATTCCTGGAGAAAGGAAGTCATCAGAAAGAAGCCTGAGATTCAGAGGACCCACCAAGAATTACTCAGAATCCTGACATCGGTCAGCAGGTGGACCCTGAGTGGTGCACAGCAGCAAGGGGAAGATACGCTGCTGAGCAAGGCTTACTCTGCCAGTTTACTCTCCATGTCTTTAGTAAGCCGGCTGAGCCCTCCATATGTGGTGAGGAATGTCACAAGAAAGACTGTACTGATGCTGTGCTATACACACCCCAGGGAAAAGAACAGGATTTCCTCTCCTGTGCAGTGCTGAGGCAGACTCCATGTCACAGGAAAGTGTTGCTGAAGATAACGCACTACAGAGACTGCAGCATCCCTCACCTGTGTTAGTCATTGATCGTCCTTAAGAAAAATGTCTGGGGACTCTCCAGTTTCACAGCCTGGACTGGCATTTCAGCCCTGAGGATGGGTTTATAGAGGAGGACAGGTCATCTTTGGTGTCCTTAGAGAGCCAGATGCTCTCGATTGATTTTTTGGATCTAGAATTAGAGAATGTTTTTAGCTTAATTGGAGTCGGAGTTCTGATTTGGGTTTGGCTTTTATTTGCTTGGATAATTTTTTCTTTGCTTTTGTTTAAATTTTGTTGTTAGTTTTTAAATAATTTATTCTTGTTGTTTTAATAGTTGGTTAAAGCTCTACACTGTATATACTGACTACCCTTTCTAAAGACCCTATTGAGTATAATGACTGTTTTTATGAATAAAAAGCAATTTTCAACTCCTCAAAAAAAATGTGTGACTTCTTTTAAAAAGTGGCGATTTTCTGGTACAACAGCACAAATGGCTGTGGCTCTTTTGGGAGGTTCATCTATCAAGCATTTAAATGGGATAACATACTGCAAGTTACTTGGTGGAAACATGGGCCAAATGGATATCAGAGTTGAGGTGGTGATAACGGCTCCCACCTAGCAGTCTCAGGCAATAAGTGACTTCCACCATGTTGGACTGTGTAAAGCAAGCAGGAAATACCATATATACTATAGCAATTCCAAAGCTTAAGTTTTTAAGAAGTGCTTAGCATTTTAAGAAGTGCTCCTGGACAGTAAATAATTACAGATACACAACAGGATAGATTCCAACATAAAAGACCTCTAAATGAGTCATAGTTTTGGACAAATGTGTGTAGGCTTGAGAGTCAAAAGAAAAAGTCAAGAGAATTATAAAAAATAAATGGTTTACAAAAACAAAGAAAGACTTTAAAGTCTTTAAAGAAATATAGCAAAAGTAATAGAGCAAAAATAAGACACATAAAGATGGAAAGTACACAGAGAGTCTGGATTGTATATATTATTGTGCTTTCTTTGATTTTTTTTGACTATGAAGTTGATAAATACAGAGAGACATTTTATTGTATGGGCTACTAAGCTAAACCAGCACATATATTATAAAACACATATATTTTGACTTCAGAATTTGGGACTAAGGATATGTTGTTTGAAAATGAGGTTCTTCTTTTGTTTCCACAGAGGATGAGAACCTGTAGATTCATTCCAGGCTAATATGGTTTGATGGACTAAGACACACTGAAAGGTTGCCTTGAACACCCCTCAAAATATTGCTTTACCCAATAAAGAGCAGGAAGAGATTTGGACAGAACTGCATTCATATTTACAAATATTGTTTGTAAATGTTTCTTTACATTTATATGCTATAAAGATGGATACTTTGCATTGGTACATATCTTGGTTTATTGATACAAGTGTAGGACAGTTTTGTTTTATATATATATATATATATATATATATATATATATATGTGTGTGTGTGTGTGTGTGTGTACTTCTGTTCTTGATTAAGGTATTGTGTATGTGCAGTTCATTTAAAAATGCCATGTAATATTAAGAAATATAGGTTAATAGATAATCATCTATAATAGTCAAGTTAGATTTTTTAGATGTTTAGAAATATATTTCAGTTAGGTATTGTTCAAATCTTTGAGAAATCTATTGAATATGTCATTTAAAATGTTTTAAGAAGTTAAGACTTCTTATAGCAGTGAGATCCTTGGGGCTTCCTGCTTCATGAAAAAATCTGTCAGACATTCTGCAGGACACAGAAGAAAGTGACTGACAAACTACTAATATAGGTGGAACTGTCTTTGATACTTCCTGCTTCAGGAAAAAGTCTGCTGGATACTATGGGCCTGTAGGTTGAAGATGGATGCCCCAACAGTACAGAAGAATTTTGGGTGGCTGTCCAGGCAGTGAGATGTTTCTGTCAAGTCTAGAATTTTGGAAGTTGTTTATAATTCACTTCCTATTTACTTAGGTAATATTATATTTTTCTGGAGTCTTTGATGGAGTTGAAGAATAGACATTTAATAGTTATAGTTTTCCTTAGTTAAGACAAAAGATAAAAAAATAGAAATATTGTACCTGTAATTCTTCTTGAT
Source organism: Myodes glareolus (assembly GCF_982192425.1). Lineage (NCBI taxonomy): Eukaryota > Metazoa > Chordata > Mammalia > Rodentia > Cricetidae > Myodes > Myodes glareolus. The sequence continues at coordinate 37,392,480 of NC_142049.1, forward strand.
AACTCTTTTGTTATATGTAATTTTCCTAAGTGAAAGCCTTCCTTTTTGTTTGAACAGAAAAGGGGAAATAGTGTGGGAGATCTTTCTGCCTGTGTGTTGCTTTTATTGGTTATCAAATAAAGAACTACTTTGAGTCCATAAAAGAGAAAAACAGAACTAGGAAGGGAAAACTAGGATGTATTTTGAGTAAAAGAAGGGTGGAGGTAGGGTGAAGCCATGGAGCCACCAGACATAAATTCTGGAAACTTTACCCAGTAAGCTACAGCCACATGGTGAGATACAGATTAATTTAAATGGGTTAATTTAATATAATAATTAGCCCATAAGAAGCTAGAGATAATGAGTCAAGCAGTAATTTAATTAATATGGTTTCTTTGTGATAATTTCAGGGGTCTGAGAGGCTGGAAAATGCACAAGTAGACAAGTGGCATCCTCTAAGAAGCATGAATTATTAAGTATTCAGTTTCCAATTAGTGAACTCTCCCATGCAGATATGTTTAATCCTGGTTGACACAGCTAAGTTATCTCAGATGTTTGAGACTCCATGAGTCAGGTTATAGCACTCAGTAGCTAGCATTTTACATGGGACAATTTCGTACAATCTTTTATTAATGACATTCTCCCTACCAGGGAAGTACGTACTCTATTTCAAAGTGAGTATAACTAAGTGCTTGATTATTTTTTTATTTTAAAAAGTCAATTATTGACATTTTTAAATTTCATTTTCTTCAAGCATATTATGGCTAAAATCTCTTTGGAAAAGAGAAAATTACTATTTTCCAATGTATCCCTTTTTAAGAATTACATTCCATTTTTAAGTGATGTTTGTTTATTCATCTATTTATATATACTGGTTTAAAGCAGTGATTCTCAACCCGGTGGGTCATGGCTTTTTTTTGGAGGGGATCAAATGAAACTATCACAAGGATGGCCTAAGACCATAAAACACAGGTATTTATATTACAATTCTTTACAGCAAAATTATAGTTATGAAGTAGCAGTTAAAATTGTTTTATGGTTTTGTGGGGGCAGGGCCCATATCATAAGGCACTGCATTAAAGAATTACAGCATTAGAAATGGTAAGAACCATTGGTTTACATCAATAACTCCTATAATTCACTCAGGCTTTCCGCACACTATATAATTGAGAATTGCTTTGAACACCTAATCTTCCCTCTGCTACCCAGTGCTGTAAAGACAGTTCTGCAACTCCTTCTAGGCTGGACCTTGACTGGTCTGTGGGAAGGAGAAATAGATACGTGAATGAGTATCCCCAAAATTCTTTAGATTTTATCGTGAATTTACAAATAAATTTGACCTGTGTAAGAATTGCACTATTTGTAATAGCCAGAACCTGGAAACAACCTAGGTGCCCCTCAATAGAAGAATGGATAAAGAAGGTGTGGCACATATACACTTTAGAGTTCTACTCAGCGGTAAAAAACAATGACATCTTGAATTTTGCATGCAAATGGATGGGAATAGAAAACACTTTACTGAGTGAAGTAACCCAGACCCAAAAAGAGGAATATGGTATGTACTCACTCATAAGTGGATTCTAGCCATAAATAAAAGACATTGAGCCTATAATTCGTGTTCCTAGAGAAGCTAAATAAAAAGGTGAACCTAAAGAAAAACATATAGTTATTCTCCTGGATAATGGAAGTTTACAAAATTGCCGGGCAGGGGTTGGGAGCATGGGGGTGGGGGTGAGGTGGGGATAAGGGGAGATGGGAGGAGAGAAGGGAGAAGGGGAGGATGGGGAGAGCTTGAGGTAATGGGAAGGTTGGGATAAAGGAGGAATGTATGTGGGAGCAGGGAAGTATATATCTTAATTAGGGGAGCCATTTTAGGGTTGCAAGAGACTTGACTCTAGAGGGGTTTCCAGGTGTCCAAGGAGATGTCCCTAGCTTGTTCTTTGGGCAGCAAAGAAATGGGTGACAGAACTGGCCTTGTTCTTTAGCCACACTGATGAATATCTTGCATATTACCATAGAACCTTCATCTGGTGATGGATGGAGATAGAGACAGAGACCCACATTGGAGCACTGGACTGACCTCCCAAGGTCCAAATGAGGAGCAAAATGAGGAAGAACATGATCAAGGAAGTCAGGACAGGAGGGGTGTGCCCACCCACTGATAAGGTGGGATTGATCTAATGGGAGCTCACCAAGGCCACCTGGACTGGGAGTGATGGAGCAAGTGATCAAACTGGACACTCTGAACGTGGCTGATGGTGGAGGATGGCTGAGAAGCCAATGACAATGACGCTAGGCTTTGATTCTACTGCAGGATGGGCTTTGTGGGGAACCTTGACTGTTTGGATGCTCACCTTTCTGGACCTGGGGGAAACGGGGAAGACCTTGGACTTCACATTGGGTAAGGAACCCTGACTGCTCTTTGGCCTGGAGAAGGAGGGAAGGGGGGAAGTGTGAGGAGGAGAGGGGAGAGAAGTGGGAGGAGGTGGAAATTTTTAATAATAAAAAATAATGCATCTAGCAAATTACCACACATTTAATGGTTTATAAGCTGAAAGTAAAATAGCAGCCTTTTCTTAAAAATGATGTTTACATTAAAAAAAGAATTGAGTTCACTGACCAATTATAAAATAGGTGTAGTCACAGTACACAAAAGGATGGACAAGAAGGAGGGTAAAAGCTTGACTGCTTTCACAGTAGTTAACATTAGAAAAGAATAGTGAAGTGATCAATATTAGATAATCAATAAATGTTTTGACTGGCCTCTTTTTGGATACACAGACAAGGCAACAAAAATCTGGATGAGGAACTTAATTTATCATGAAACCAAATTATTGTAGTTATACCAGTTCAATCTAAGTAGAAGAACTGGACAAAAAGTTGTGGCCCTGCCTAACATGACTATGTTTTCTACATTTAAGATGTACAACCTGAGATAAATGGCATGAGTAATACTTGGTGTGCTCTAATACAAATCTGTAGTCTCTGGAGCACATCACCATAAAGACTGTTTCAATTCTTTGCATAATTTTTGGAGATTATAATTACATTATTTCCCCTAACTCTTGGCTGCCTCAAAGCTCCCCCCCTCCATAGACACTTCCTTGTGTTCTTATCCATGGCCTCTTTTTTGTTTAACAACAGTTACTGTTTGAATGTGACCTGTGTTTGGTTGCAGGATCTCTCAGCTACGAAGCATAGGGCTGGTGGCATTGGACATTGAATGTGTAATGGGCCCTGTGCCTTGGAAGAGGAACAGGACATGCTCTGGAGATTGAAGGATTTTTTTTCCATTTCCAAATTAGGGCCCTGTCTGACCATTGTGGGGAAAGCAAAGCTGAAGGTTGTCTGAGTCTTTGATCTCTGCTCACCCTGTAGGATGTCTGGAATTACAGCTGGGTGGTCTTAACTAATGAGGAATTTTGGGAGAGCTTAGTCATTAGGAGCATCAGTGGGAGGTGGCTTATAGGTTCTTTTCAGGATTCTCCTCTTTGTCTGTTTTAGGGTGCTATAAGGAAGACCACAAGCCTGGCCATGGTGTGTGTGGAGGGTATTACTTCAAGTCTAGGAGCTATCAGAAACTGAAGTTCTTGGAATGAGATGGACCATGATCCAGACTGAGGTTGTTTGTTTCTGTAGTGACATGGGCAGTGGCCCTAGTCCTCTGAACTTTGTTGAATTTAGAATCCCTGGGAGTGGGAGGCTACTTCATTCTGGCATAAGAAACTATTAGCTTGTAGTATCACTGTCCAATATGCATACATAGCCATTTCTTTTGTTGTGCGGTGGGAAGATATATTGGAAAAGTGAAGGTCTGCTTTCAAGAAGTTTTGAATGTTACATCCCACTTTCAAACTAGTCTTAAAAATGTTACAGATAGTTTAGAAACTGGTAGAATAAAATGATGGACATCATCCTGCAACAATGCATGATTAGGATGTTTTCAAATTTCTTTTACTGCCTGCTATCATGGTGTGATTCAGTGAAGTTCAGTTTCAGGGGACAAGAGGAGTTTCTGAGATTTAGAGGTATCTTAGCTCAGATTGAGCATGGTGTAGTCAGGTGAACAGGGCAGAGGCAACAATGTTACATAATCCACGTTGCAGAAAGCAGAAAAATTATTCTTCAACATTGCTTTGTGATTAGGCATCATTGGGGTTGGGTTTGGCTGTAAGTACAAGGGTACATGAGGGACTGTAGAGCCATAGTAGGCTCTGGAGGATATCATCTCCATTTGTAGGAAGGGTTGTAAAGTGTGGAGCCTCTCTGAAAGAAATTCAAGTCACTGGATGATCAGAAAGTTAACAGTTTAAGGATCACTTTGAATTAATTATGTTGGAGTTGTAAAGTCAGTGTTTATTTAATTTCTATACACATAGGATTATAGGTAGTAGGGTAACACAAGGCAAGACCATATTTTTCCTGGTTGAGATTCTTTTGGTCTTTTGATTAAAAGTTGACTATTTTCTTGCTTTTGTTCTTTGCTTTTTCTCTGCATCCATTCTAGTCATTCACAATTATTATACACTTTATTAATTTTTGTAGCTTTTGTGGTAAATATAGAAGTCACATTGTAGCAAAGTGTGTACTGTTTTTTTGTAAACCCATTGAGCATTCTGAGTTTTTCCACTTTGCATGTAGCATGAGAATCAGCTTTCCCATTATACATTGTTGGACATTGTCTTTGAATTGTATCCAATTTATGGAGTAAATTGATCATAAATGATATCAAAATATTGATGCATTATGTTCTCAAGGATCATTTGTATAATCTATCTATGTAGGTTTTATTGTTGTTAATCTGTGAAAAGCTTTTAGATTATTGGATAAAAAGTATTATGGGACTTGGCAGTTGATGTCAGATGTCCTTCTGTATGCTACAAATATGTGTTGTTTTTATTGGTTTATGAATGAAACTGCTTGGCCTATTGGAGGGCAGAATATAACAAGGTAGAAAATAAAAGTAGAGAAATGGGGAGCATGAAGGTGGAGTTGGGAAGACACCATCAAGCCACCAAAGGAGAAATATTTCTAAGCATCATCCTTAAGCCATGGTTCTTGTGACTATATGCAGATTAATATAAATGGGTTTATTTAAGTTGTAAGAGCCATCTAATAAGCCTCAGTCATCAGCCAAATAATTATAATTAATATTACATCTCTAAATGCATATTTTATCAGCAGCTGCAGGATTGGTGGGTGGGACAGAAAGCTTCTGGCTATCGGCAGGTATCTCAGCAAAAATTCTTCTTGGAGATTACCTGAGATCCCAGAATCTAAATCAGAAAGCTCATAACTATTCCAGGTTCAGGTGATCTGATACCCTCTTTTCTGGTGTGTCACCTGTATACAAATGAAGGACATTCTCTTGAACATACAAACATATACATAATAGTTTGGGATACATTTTTTTCAAAATTTTTGTGCAATTCACGCAAAATAAGTTGTTTCAGGTGTATAATACAAGTATTTCTTTAAGAAAAATCTGTTTACTTGCATTAGTTTGTATAAATTTTACTTTCCTCATTCTTTTTTTTTCTTTTAAACACTGCTTGGCCCATTATTTCCAGCCTCTTATTGGCTAACTCTCACATCTTGATTAACCCATTTCTATTAATGTGTATAGCTCAAGAGGTGGTGGATTACCAGGAAGGATCTTAACCTGCATCCATCTTGGAGAGGAGAGCTATAGCGTCTGCTTCACTGCCTTCTTCCGCCCAGCATTCTGTTTTGTCTTCCCTGCCTATTTATATTCTGACCTATCAGGCAAAGCAGGTTTCTTTATTGATTAGCCAATGAGAGTAAAACATAGACCTTTGACCCTCCTCCATCAATTCCCCTTTTTCTGTTTAAATAAAAAAGAAAGGCTTTAACTTTAACATAGTAAAATTACATATAACAAAACAGTTATAAAGCAAGAATTACAGTTACAATATTTATATCTACTTTATCTTTTATCATAACTAAAAAAAGCAATAACTATCTATTTATTCTTCAACTCCATCAAAGACTCCAGAAGGATATAATATTACCTAATTAAACAAGAAATAAGCAGCTTCGATTTGCATTTCCCTGATCGCTAAGGAGGTTGAGCATGACTTTAAGTACCTTTTGGCCATTCGAAGTTCATCTGTTGTGAATTCTCTGTTCAGTTCAGTACCCCATTTTTTAATTGGGTTAATTAGTGTTTTAGTGTCTAGTTTCTTGAGTTCTTTGTCAGAGTTGTCAATGACATCACAAGGAACCCCAGAGAATCAACTAACCTAGGATCATAGGTTTTCAAAAAGACTGAACCAACAAGCAGAAAGCATTCATTGAACTGACCTAGGGCCTCTGCCTATGTGTGACAATCCTGTTATATTCTAATGAGAGATGGAAAGGGAGTGGATTCAGAGGGGAGGGGAAGTGAGGAAGAACTGGGAAGAACTGGAAGGAATGGAAGGAGGCAAACTATTATGAGTATATATTGTATGAGAAAAGATTATATTTTCAAGAAAAGGGATCAGTTGTGAATTTTAAAGTGTTCGTTGGGTAAATCCCCTTCTTCAAATACATTGATGTAAAACTGTAGCTCAGATACCAAACTGATATGTAGAAAGAGAAACCCAGAATATCTTTCAAGATTCCTTAACATTCCAAAGTCAGGAGCATCTGTTTCAGGTAAGCCATTATACATTAAGGACTCATTCTCTCATTTGTCAGCACTTAAATACTCCCAAATCATAGTTCCCAGTTATGTTTGACAGTATGTACAATTCTATGAACACATATTATGTATACATCTTCTAACACACTGTCTTCTGATACTGCCTGGTAGATTACTCAAAACGCGCCATTTTTGGAAAGCATAGATGATATAAGGATGTATATATATATATATATATATATATATATATATATGAGTGTGTGTGCATATATAAATTAGTTACTCATTTCTTTCAGAATTTATGTGTCATAATCAACAGAAATATTAGATAAAGTAATCATGATTAGTTATGATGTATAATATATATTAATAGCATATATTATATAATTTTATGAAATAATATAATTGGAAAAATTTGACTCACACTTTTAGAAATCTTCCATGGTCAACTACTTTCATGACATTTGATGCTGGCATTAGGCAGAAAAGTTGGAAGTTATATATGGTGTTAGATAATGTTTATTTTATGACCAAAAATTAAAACCAGAAAAAAACTTCGGAGTATTCCTCCTAATAATTGAATTCTGTTTCCCAAATCTTATGTCTTCAACTAATAGAACTACTTTATAATAGCATGTTTGAAAAATTATTTTCCAAAATTCAAAGTAATTTATAAATATTTGAAAGAAATTTATGTTCATTTACATTGTCAAATTTGTGAAATAAAAAGACAGAAAATATTTTCTCATAGGTGAATTGTTAGTACATTGCTTCTCTTCCCACCCTCAGAAATGGATGATGGGTTTATATGGGTTCAAGTCTGAAAGAATAGTCTATAATTTGTAGGAAACAATAGTACTAAAATGGGTTAGAAATATGATATATCTGGAAATAAGGCACTGGTGGTATTTCACCTGTTGCCATGAAGCATAGAGACCTGAATGCTGGGACACTGTGCATATTTTATCTTCCTCTGCTTTTTAATTTATTTTCATCCATTTTTGAGAGATTTGTACATGAGTACTGTGCTTATATCATTTCTACTGCCCCATCTCCTCCTTTAAACTAACGTGTCTGGCCCCTCACTTCCTCTCAAATTCAATACATTTTTAAGTTATCATTGTTACATATATAAATACAATCTACTGAGTCCAGTTTAGATTTTTATATTATGTGCATAAAATAGACCTCTTGGGATTGTGTCTGCTATCCCCCCAAAAGGCAGTATTTTCGTTCCTCAAAAGCCATAAACATATAGGGCTGAAGAAAGTTGCATTGTGTTTAACTAAAATGCTATATTTTATGGGGAGAATTGATATAATTTATAGTGATAATGTTCACCTCAAGAGCCATATATCTAACTATAGGATGTAGGTTTTACAACCATAAGAAACTTCTTTAATCTTTTTCTCAGATAGTAAAAAGGATTCTAAAAACACTATAGATTATTGCCATCTTTATTTTGATATTTCCAGGAATTAGTGGTTAAGTTGCTAATTTTAACACAGCATGTTAGAACAGCAGAATTGCAGAAATTGGGCTGGAACTAACCTGTAAACACTTTCTCTGATGACTAGAGCTCATAATGCCTGGATGTGGGTTGCAAGGCATCAAAGGAGAATTTCAATCAATAGTCCTACCCAAATGTAAAGACTGACATGGAGAATGAATCATTATACCCAACCCTGTTTCTTGTGTCTAAAACCAGTAAAACATGAATGGTATCGCAAAATTCTTTTGACAGTTTGATCCATGATTTCTGTAGCTTTCTGTATGCTGTAACTGGTGAAAGACAGGCAAGCTTACTATGAAGAGAAAACTCCTTAAGCTCCCATTTGCAAATTGAGGCTTAGTAGGATGGGGTCTTGATCAAGGATACCATATTTAATGTGCTCCTAATGGTTGAGATGCTTCTGTTAAATGCAGTTAAATGTTTTACAATTAAAGCTTTTTTCAAAGTGTGATTTGTTCAAAATTGAAGATTCTTAGAGCAGTTCCTTCTGCAAACTACACTTTTGAAATTCCCTTCTGCCTTCCTTGTTTGTTTTTCTTACTTTCTTTTTTGAATATTACATTTATTAAATATAGATTCTTCTCCCATACAAAATATATTGACCATAAATTCCTCTGCCTCCACTACTCCCAGTTGCCACAGCTCCCCCAGCTCCCAACCACATATCCTTCCTCATTTTTCTAAGAAAATAATATGGCTGGATTCACCACACCAATACCCCAAGCCTGGTACAGTTTCTCCATTACTTTATAATGACCTAATAGTGTGACGGGATGCTTAAAAGGAATCCCACACTAGTTCATAATTGAGAAATAGATAGTTATTTATTAGGGGTTAACTAACAAATCAGAGTCATCCACTTGACGGGTTGAATCACACCATTCAAAATGAGCAGCTGGCAGAAAGAAGCAAGGGGGAGGAGAAAAGAGGCAGACCCAGTTTGTTCATCCACTTATATAGTATAAGAGGCGATACCCCAGTAGGCTGGTACTTACAAGCTGCAGGTCTTCCTACAGCACCATCCCCTTTTGTTTAAATAAAAGAGTTCTAAGCCTAATACAACATTATATACAATAAGAACAAATATCCTTATGTACACTATCATATCATCTGCAAATAATGAAAGTTTGACTTCTTCCTTTCCAATTTGAATCCCTTGATCTCTTTATGTTGTCTTATTGCTATTGCTAGAACTTCAAGCACTAAGTTGAAGAGATATGGAGGAAGTGGAAAGCCTTGTCTTGTTCCTGATTTTAATGGAATCACTTTGAGTTTCTTTCCATTTAATTTGATATTAGCTGTTAGCTTGCTGTATATTGGTTTATTATATTTAGATATGAATCTTGTATCCCTATTCTCTCTGAGATCTTTATCAAAAAAAGCGTGTTGAATTTTGTCAAATGCTTTTTCAGCATCCAATGAAATGATCATATGGTTTTTTTCTTTCAGTTTATTTATATGATGTGTCACATTGCTAGATTTTCGTATGGTGAACCAGCCCTGAATCTCTGTGACGAAACCTACTTGATCATAATGGATGATTTTTTTTAATGTGTTCTTGGATTCGGTTTGCCAGAGTTTTGTTGAGAATTTTTGCGTCGATGTTCGTGAGTGAGATTGGTCTGTAATTCTCTTTCATGGTTGAGTCTTTGTGTGGTTTTGGTATCAGGGTAACTGTAGCTTCATAAACAGAATTTGGCAATGACTCTTCTGTTTCTATTATGTGGAACACATTAAGGAGTATAGATATTAGCTCTTCTTGGAAAGTCTGGTAGAATTCTGCACTAAAACCATCTGGTCTTGGGTTTTTTTTTTCTTTTTTGGAAGGTTATTGATGACAGCTTCTATTTCCTCATGACTTATAGGTCTATTTAAATTGTTCACCTGGTCTCGATTTAATTTTGGTATATGATCTTTATCTTTTTTCCACTTCTTCTGGATTAAGGTGTTCAAGTCCTTCTATTGTAGGGTCGTTGGGATCTGGTGTTTTCGTGTTGTTTTTCAGATTGTTGAAGGAGGTCTTGCCTTGGCATCTGCCCATCACTTCCTTAAAATGGTCTCTATTGGATCTTCTGGTACTGGGTCAGGTTCCCTTGTTGGGCCGGGGCTTCACTGACAGAAGGCCTACCTTTCCTCAGGCAGGCTATTGAAGCACAGGTAGTCCCACCTTCCAGGTTGTGCCTACAGCCATTCTTTTTACATTTTCCAATTTTGTGGAGTATAGGCTTTTGATCTAATGATTCTCTGAATTTTCTCTGTGTCTGTTGTTATGCCCCCCCTTTCATTTCTGATCTTATTGAGTGTTCACTTTCTGCCATTTGATTAGTTTGGATAGGGGTGTTTCAATCTTGTTGATTTTCTCGAAAAACCAGCTCTTTGTTTGTTTCTATTTTGTTGATTTCAGCCCTCAGTTTTACTATTTCCAGGCATTTACTCCTCCTGGGTGAGTCAGCATCTTTTTTTTCTAGGTTTTTCAAGTATGCTGTTAAGTCTCTAATGCAAGCTTTCTCTATTTTCATTATGTGGGCACTTAGTGCTATGAACTTTCCTCTTAGCACTGCCTTTATAGTGTCCCATAGGTTTGGATATGTTGTGTCTTCATTTTTGTTGAGTTTAAGGAAAACTGTAATTTCTTTCTTTATTTCTTCCTTTATGCATGGGTGGTTTAGTAGTTGACTATTCGGTTTTCATAAGTTTGTAGGATTTCTAGAGGTGGAATTGCTGTTAAATTCTAGCTTTACTCCACGGTGATCCGATAAGACACAGGTGGTTATTCCAATTATTTTGTGTCTGTGGGTGTTTGCTTTGTTACCAAGTATGTGATCAATTTTAAAGAAGATTCCATGAGGTGCTGAGAAGAAGGTATATTCTTTCCTGTTTGGTGGAATGTTCTATAGGTGTCTGTAAAGTTCATTTGATTCATTACATCTGTTAGTTCTCTTATTTTTCTGTTAAGTTCCTGTCTGGGTTGACCTGTTCATTGGTGAGAGAAGAGTGTTAACATCTCCTATTAGTGTGTGGGGTTTGATTTGTGATTTGAGTTGTAGTAAAGTTTCTTTTACATATGTGGGTGTTCTGGCTTTTGGGGATCCTAGTTGATTTGGCTGCATACCTTCCTAAGCTTGTTTGAAGGGAAGAGGGCCTTGGACTTCCCACAGGGCAGGGTACCCTGCCCTCTCTTAGGACTGAACGGGGGGGGGAGTAAGTGGGGGAGTGGGAGGGAAGTGGGAGGAGGTGAGGAAGTGGAAGTTTTGATTCCTAGTATTAATAAAGGAATAATAATAAAAAGAATAAAATGCTTGCCTTTGTAAAAAAAAAAGAACAAATATCCTATTCTAACTAGCTTAAGTCTTGTACAATAAATAACTTAGCCAAGTCATGAGAGGAAAGTAACTACAATTATCTAGTCTTCAACCCCATTGAAGATTCAAGAATGGAACTACTATTACTTGAGTAAGCAATAAGTGCAATCAAGCAACTTTCAAAATGTGCAACATATGACAAAGATAACTGGCTACCTAGGCAATCACCCAAAGTCTCATTTGCAACGTTGAAGCAACCAACTTTGGCTAAGGCCTAGGAAAATGGACAGACGATTTTCAAAGGCAAAAAATTTTTCGAAACCATCTTATTCTGTCTCGGCAAGATTTGACAGTTCTGCTTATCCAATTCCGGATACTATACATCTTGTTAGTGGTTGAGGCATGGACATTTCTTTGAAAAACGGCCAGCTTTTGCCAAGAAGAAAGCAAGCTCCAAGTGGAGTGTCTTCAGTGCTCATCATTGCCTCACGAATAGATTGGTGCTGCCAGGAGTAATTGGGTCTCACTTCAACAGAAATCTAAGTTATTTAAATGTCATTTCTACAACTCTTTGAAGTGGTTAAAGATTATCTATCTATGCAGAATATAATTTTTATTTATCTAAAGAACTTGATTATTAAACTGTAAGTATGACAAACATAGATGACTATTGATCTATAATTCTAAATACCTATGTAACTTAAAGACTAAGACAATAAATTGTTCAATAAATGAGAACAATGATCTCCAAATGTAAACAATGTATAAGTATCTTGATCAGAGGTAGAAATGCACATTGCAAATTGTAAATATATAAATATATAAAATGTTTTAAACAGAGGTAGAAGCATGTATGCATACAATATTCGATATAATTTAACTTTGTATCAATATACAAGAATCTATACCAAAATTGTCTATAAAGAATAACACACAAGTATTCACTCTATTACTCACTATTATTATTATTAGTGTGAATACGCTCATACCAATCTATTATCCCATCCAATTTTCCTTTTTTTAATAAGAAGTATCCCTGAGCTCATAAAACTTCCCCTGAACAGCGATGCTATACCTATCATAATCAAAGCCTAAATTTTGTCCCTAACCCTGAGGACAAACTTTGTTGGGAAGGAGGATGTCATCTTCTAGAATAACTTCCAGCTATCATGGGGGCAATGTTCTTTCTATATGGTCCTGTGAAAGTAAAATGATGGTTAAGTTTCAAGATTAATTTCTGGTATGACTGCAAATAGACTCTGAGTATTTTGTGGAGGTCTGTCTGACCAGAAGGTTATAAATATGAGCACCATTTCAGCTAACCAAGTTGGAACCATCTTGTGCAGCTGGTACCCCAAACATGTCATTTTGTAGCACTATCAGCATCATGATAGCATATCAACATAGTGGAGTTGTTGTTGTGGGGCTGCATCTTCTTCCTGGATACTTCAAAGATTACTGCAGGAAAACTCATTGTTTATTGTGGAAAACCCAAACATTATTTATATAGACATAAAGAGACATATATATTCAATGAAAGATATGATAAAGACAAAGATAGATATGAAGAAAAGTAAAATTTTTTCAAAATTCTTTTTTCTTTCTGTGCCATATCATGGCTCCTTGCATAAGCTAGAAGCTCTGGATTTGTCTTTAAGCAACATGCTTGGATTTAAAGGACAGAGCCATTGTATAACTTCAAAACCAACTCTATATATTCATAAATACACACACACATATGTATATTTTGTTTTGCGATCCTGGTTACAATGTGATCTATTTATTTATTTATTTATTTATTTATTTATTTATTTATTTATTTATAAAAATTTCTACTTTCTCCCCTCTTCCGAATACATTCCCACTCCCTCTCCTCCTCCCTCTCCAGTCCTAAGAACAGTCAGGGTTTCCTGCCCTGTGGGAAGTTCAGGTTCCTCCCCTCTCCCTCCAGGTCTAGGAAGGTGAGCATGCAAACAGACTAAGATCCCAAAAAGCCAGTACATGCAGACAAAACAAGCCCCAGTGACATTATCAATGGCGTCTCAGTCAGTCCCCATGTCAGCCACTTTCAGAGAATCCGGGTTGATCACATGCTCATTCAGACCCAGTCCAGCTGTCCTTGGTGAACTCTCCTTAGATCAATCCCCTTGTATCAGTGGGTGAACGCACCCCTCGCGGTCCTGACATACTGGTTCATGTTCTCCCTCCTTCTGCTCCGCATTTGGACCTTGGGGGCTCAGTCCAGTGCTCCAATGTGGGTCTTTGTCTCTGTCTCCATCCATCGTCAGATAAAGGTTCCCTCTGATCCTGATTTCCTTGCTCACGTTCTCCCTCCTTCTGCTTCTCGTTTGGACATAGGGAGTTAAGTCCAGTGTTCCAGTGTGGGTCTCTGTCTCTATCTTCATCTATCGACAGATGACGGTTCTATGGTGGTATGCAAAATATTCATAAGTATGGTTATAGGCCAAGGCTAGTTCAGGTACTCTCTCCTCTGCTGCCCAGGGAACAATATGGGGACCTCTCCTTGGACCTGGGAACCTCTCTAGAATCAAGTCTCTTGCAACCCCTATAGTGGCTCCCTTAGTTGAGATATATTCTTCCCTGCTCCCATATCCATCCTTCCTCCCTTCCCCATCCCATTCCCCCAAGCTATCCCCAGTACTCGTCTTCTCCCTTTCTTGGGAGAATAACCATCTCCCCTTACTTCCAATCCCACTACCCCCGTGCACCCAAGTTTGCCTGCCCACCTTATCTACTTCCAATATCCAGGAGGATAACTGTATGATTTTCTTCAGGTTCACCTTCTTATTTAACTTCTCTAGGATCACAAATTATAGACTCAAAGACCTTTAGTTATGGTCTAGAATCCACTTATGAGTGAGTACATACCATATTCCTCTTTTTGGGTCTGGGTTACCTCACTCAGTAAAGCATTTTCTATTTCCATCCATTTGCAGGCAAAATTCAAGATGTCATTGTTTTTTACCGCTGAGTAAAACTTTAATGTATATATGTTCCACACCTTCTTTAACCATTCTTCTATTGAGGGGCACCTAGGTTGTTTCCAGGTTCTGGCTATTACAAATAGTGTATATTTTTAAATGTTCTTACAGATCATATTCGAGTTTCTTGTTGATTCCTATTGGGTAGTTTCCTTCCATACGTCAGTATTCAGACATCCTTGGTCTCTTGGATTTTGAAGATGAGTGTTTTCTTGCAAAGACAAAAACAGAACCCTGCCCCCATCCTATATGCTTTCTTTAACACTTGAATGGTTATCATCATTGTGGATGAGCTGTTATTTCTCTTTTTCCTGACCTGACCAAAATACTAATCCTAATCTCCAACCCCTGAACCTAACCCTAACACCTGACCCTGACCCCAACCCTAATTCCTGACCCCGACCGCAACCCTAAACCCTGACCCTGACTTCAAGTCTAACCTCTGACCCTTCACCCTTACTCTGACCCTAATTCCCAACCCATGACCCTTACCCTAAACTTCTACCCCAACCCTGACCCCTGACCCTCTACCCCTCACCATAACCCTTGACCCCTGACCCTTGATCCCGGATCCTAACCCTTTACTCCTGATCCTTGACCCCTGAACCTAACCTTTTACACATGACCCTAACTCTTGACCCTTGACTCCTGACACTGACCCTAACACCAACTCTAAACCCTTACCCTAAACTTCAACCCAAACCTGACCCCTGACCCTCTACCCCTCACCATAATACTTGACCACTGACCCTTGATCCCTGACCCTAACCCTTTACTCCTGACCCTTAACCCCTGAACCTAACCTTTTACAAATGACCCTAACTCTTGACCCTTGACTCCTGACCCTGACCCTAACACCAGCCCTAACCTAATCTTTTAGTATTAACAATGAAATAAAATGTTTATACAAAAATATCTGCAAGAAAGACAAACACTTTTCCAAAATAACAGAAACATAGCAAGTGATTATGTAAAGTAGTAAAATCACAAATTAAAATTGAGATATAAAAACTGACACTGAGTATATCTAGAGAATCTTTGTGTTGTATTTTATTAACCTTTACACCTCACAATTTTAAAATCTGAACAAAATAGTTTTCTATATTCTTCTTCATTTTTATCGAGCTCTACATTTTTCTCAGATCTTGTCCATGACTCTCCCTTCCTCTCAACCCTCTCCCTTGGTCCGCATGCTCCCAAATTATTCAGGATATCTTGTCTTTTTCTATTTCCGATATAGAGTAGATCCATATATGTCTCTATTAGAGTCCTCTTTGTTGTCTATGTTTCCTGTGATTGTGAATTGTAGGCTTATTTTCTTTGCTTTATGTTTAAAAAACACTAATGAGTAATTACACATGGTAATTACTTTTTTAGAACTGGGTTGCTTCACTCAATATAATGTTTTCTAGGTCTGTCTATTTATCTGAAAAATTCAAGATGTTGCTAATTTTTTTCTGCTGTGTAGTACTCCATTGTGTAAATGTACCACATTTTTCTTATCCATTCTTTAGTCGAAGGGCATTAAGGTTTTTCCAGGTTCTGGCTATGACAAACAATGCTGCTGTGAACATAGTTGAGAACATGTCATTGTGGCATGATTGAGCATCCTTTAGATATATAAGCAAAAGTGATATTACTGGATCTTGAGGAATGTTGTTTCCTAATCTTCTGAGAAATCATCATACTGATATCCAAAGGGGTTATACCAACTTCCATTCCCAACAGCAACACAGGAGTGTTACCTTTACCACACAACCTCTCCAGCATAAGTTGTCATCAGTGTTTGTGTCCTTGGCCATTCTTTCAGGTATAAGATGGAATATCAGAGTTGATTTGATTTGCATTTCTCTGATGACTAAGGATGTTGAACATTTCCTTAAGTGTCTTTCAGCCATTTTAGATTCCTCTGTTGAGAGTTCTCTGTTTAGGTCTGTACACCATTTTTTGGATTATTTATTTTTTTGATGACCAATTTCTTGAGTTCTTTTTATATTTTCGAGATCAGACCTCTGTCTGATGTGGGATCGGAGAAGATGTTTTCCCATTCTGTAGGCTGTTGATTTGTCTATCTTGTTGGCCATGATAGACTTTTTTTTTTCTTTATAAGCACCACATATATAAACTAAATCAAGACCAGATGAAGAATTTGAATAGATTTATTAACTCTAAGAAAACAGAAGCACTCATTAAAAATCTCCCAACCTAATAAAGCCCAGAGCCAAATATGTTCAGTGGAGAATCATACTCAAATTTCAAAATGAGTTAGTAACAGTACTCCTCTCATTGTTCCACACAAGAGAAAACCAAAGGAATATTACCAAATTCATTTTATGAAACTATAGTTTTCTTGCTACCAAAACCAATAAAGATGCAACACAGAAACAGAATTTAAGACCAATTCCGCTAATGTAGAAATGATGCAAAAATACTCTTAAAATATTAGCACACCATATTCAAGAACACACCCAAAAATCATCCGCCATGATCAAATAGGCTTCATTCCAGTGATGCATGCCTGGTTCAACATATAAAAATCTGTCAATGTAATCTACTATATAAACAAACTGATGGGGAAAAATTACACGATTATCTCATTAGATGCTGAAAAAAAGACTTTTGGACTTGTATAAACAGCTTATTCAAGAACCACACTACTGGTAATACTGGACCTGAACTTAAGCTAAAATAATTGCACAGGTGAGCTGGCTTGGAGAGATAGTCTAAGACTATAGTTGGGAAATTAGAGTGTGAAACTTGCCTGATGAAGATCGCTATGATAAAATATAACTTTTGTTATACTAACTATGCATGTCTACCTGCTTGCTAACAAAAGTCAGGATCACATTCCTACAACTGATGTCTAGGTGTAAGTCTGTGTCAGATTGGGGAAAGTATACAGATAGTTATAGATTAAAAGAAATAAAAATAAGCAATGTAAAAATGGATAATTCTCAGAGAGTCTGGATTATGTACATTGTGTTTTCTTTAAAATTTTTGACTGTAAAGGAGCTAAGTACAGAGAGACATTTTATTATATGGGCTGCCAAACAAAACCAGAATGGATATCATAAGGGTATGATGACTTCAGAATTTGTGTCTAAGAATATGATGCTTTGGAAAGGAGATCGTTTTTTGTTTTCACAGATGATGAGACCCTGTGGATTGCTTCTATCCCGGTGGTATGATAGACCATGTCCTCCTGAAAGGTTGCTGTGAACACCCTCAAAAAATTACTTCATTCAACTGCCAACTGAGATGAACCTAGCACACTGGTTTTACCATGAAAGATTTGATTAACAGTGCCCCTATCCAACAGGAAGAAGTTTGGAGAGAAATAACTATGTCCATATTCCCAAATATTGTTTATCAAAGTTCTTTTGTATTTAAAGGGGGATATGATATAGATAGGAATAATTTGCTTTGGTATGGATTTTAAGATCAATTTTGTTATATGTATATGTATTTCTGCTCTTGATTAAGGTATTTTGATTGTGTTGTTCATTTAAAATGTAATGTATAATTAGGAAATATAGGTTGTTAATGAATAATCATCAACAATAGTCAAGCTTGTAGTCTTGTTAGTTATATTTTCTAGATATATAGAAATATATTTCAGTTAGATAGGCATTCTTCATATCTATCAAAGACTACAGAATATGGCATTTTAAATGTTTTAATAACTTAGGGATTTTCATGACAATAAGACACGTCTGCTCTTGACAGCAACAATCTACTTCAAGAGAAAGATAGACATTGAAGAGGCACTTTACGGAGTTTGATAGCCGTTTGGGCAAGAAACTGCTCTTGCCTGGACTGTTGCAAGAACTGAACACAGAGAACCTGCAGAGAGAGGACTGCTGAACTTGCCTAAAGGTAAGATGGTCTTTCGGGTTTCCTGATTCATAAAAAGAGTCTGCGAGACATTCTGCAGGACACAGCAGATAGTGACTGAACTGTCTTTGAAATTTGCTGCTTCATGGAAATGTCTGCTGGGTACTATGGGCCTGTAGGTCGAAGATGAATGAATGCCCCAAAAGTACAAAAGAACTTTAGGTGACTGTCCAGACAGCAAGATGTCTCTGTCATTTCTAGAGGTTAGAAGTTGCTTCTTTCTTTTTTTTTAGAAAGTAATTTTATTAAATTATAAAAGTTTCCATTTCTGCCCCTCCTCCTAACACCCTCCCACTCCCCTCACTCCCTCTCCTCCTCCCTCTCCATCCCTAAGAGCAGTCAGGGTTTCCTGACCTGTGGGAAGTTCAAGTTCCTCCCCACTCCCTCCAGGTCCAGGAAGGTGAGTGTCCAGACAGAATGGAGCCCCAAAATCAAGTATATGCAGCGGAAACAAGTCCCAGTGTCATTGTCAATGGCTTTTCAGTAAGACTCCGGGCCAGCCACATTCAGAGAATCTGGTTGGATCGCGTCCTCGTTCAGTCTCAGTCCAACTGGCTTTGGTAAACACTCATTAGATCCGTCCCCTTGTATCACTGGGTGATAGCATTCCTCGCAGTCCTGATTTTCTTTTTCATTTTCTTCCTCCTTCTGCTCCTCATTTGGACCTTGGGGGTCTCAGTCTGGTGCTCCAATGTGGGTCTCCATCTGTATCGCCATCCATCGTAGGATGAAGGTTCCCTCTGGTCTTGCCTTCTTTGCTCACGTTCTCTTTCCTTCTGCTTCTCGTTTGGACCTAGGAAGTTAAGTCCAGTGTTCCATTGTGGGTCTCTGTCTCTATCTCCATCCATCGCCAGATGAAGGTTCTGGGACTCTTGTCTATTTCCAATCTCCAGGAGGATAGCTTCATGATTTTCATCAGGTTCACCTTCTTTTTTAACTTCTCTAGGATCACGAATAATAGGCTCAAAGAACTTTAATTATGGTCTAGAATCCACTTATGAGTGAGTACATACCATATTCCTCTTTTTGGGTCTGGCTTACCTCACTCAGTAAAGCGTTTTCTATGTCCATCCATTTGCAGGCAAAATTCAAGATGTCATTGTTTTTTTACCGCCGAGTAAAACTCTAATGTGTATATGTTCCACACCTTCTTTAACCATTCTTCTATTGAGGGGCACCTAGGCTGTTTCCATGTTCCACACCTTCTTTAACCACTCTTCTATTGAGGGGGACCTAGGTTGTTTCCAGGTTCTGGCTATTACAAATAGTGCTGCTATGGACATAGTTGAACAAATGTTTTTGTAGTATGATAGGACATCTCTTGGGTACATTCCCAAGATTGGAATTGCTGGGTCCTGAGGGAGGTTGACTCCCAGTTTCCTGAGAAACCGCCACACTGATTTCCACAGTGGCTGCACAAGTTTGCATTCCCACCAACACTGAATGAGTGTTCCCCTCTCTCCATATCCTCTCCAGCATAGGCTATCATTGGTGTTTTTGATTTTGGCTAGTCTGACATTTGTAAGATGGTATCTGAAAGTTGTTTTGATTTGCATTTCCCTGATTGTTAAGGAGGTTGAGCATGACGTTAAGTGCCTTTTGGCCATTCAAAGTTCTTCTGATGAGAATTCTCTGTTCAGTTCAATACCCCATTTTTTAGTTGTGTTAATTAGAGTTTTAGTGTCCAGTTTCTTGAGTTCTTTGTATATTTTGGAGATAAGACCTTTGTCTGATGAGGGGTTGGTGAATATCTTCTCCCAGTCAGAAGGTAGCCTTTTTGTCTTACTGACAGTGTCCTATGCTTTACAGAAGATTCTCAGTTTCAGGAAGTCCCATTTATTCATTGATTCTCTTATTGTCGGTGCTACTGGGGTTCTACCTAGGAAGAGGTCTCTTGTGCCTAGGTCTTGTAGACTACTTCCAACTTTCTCTTCTATTAGGTTCAAAGTGGTGAGATTAATGTTGATGTCTTTAATCCATTTGGACTTGATTTTTGTGCATGGTGATAGATATGGATCTACTTTCATTCTTCTACAGGTTGACATCCAGTTATGCCAGCACCATTTGTTAAAGATGCTTTCCTTCTTCCATTGTATACCTTTAGCTCCCTTGTCGAAAATCAAGTGTTCATAGGTTTGTGGGTCAATATCCGGGTCAACTTCTCTGTTCTTATGCCAATACCAAGCTGTTTTCAATACTGTAGCATTGTAATAGAGTTTGAGGTCAGGGATGGTAATGCCTCCAGAAGTTCCTTTATTGTATAAGATTGTTTTGGCTATCCTGGGTTTTTATTTTATCATATAAAGTTGATTATTTTTCTCTCAAGGTCTGTGAAGAATTTTCATGGGATTTTAATGGGGATTTCATTGAATCTATAGATTGCTTTTGGTAGAATTGCCATTTTTGCTATGTTGATATTCCCAAGAGCAAGGGAGATCTTTCCATTTTCTGGTATCCTCAATTTCTTTCTTCAAAGACTTAAAGTTCTTGTCAAATAGGTCTTTCACATTCTTGGTTAGAGTTACCCCAAGAAATTTTAAGCTATTTGTGGCTATCATGAAAGGTGAAGTTTCTCTCATTTCCCTCTCTGCTTCTTTATTCTTTGTATATAGGAGGGCAACTGATTTTTTGGACTTCATCTTGTACCCTGCCTCATTATTAAAGGTGTTTATCAGCTGTAGGAGTTCTTTTGTAGAGTTTTTGAGGTCGCTTATGTACACTAGCATATCATCTGCAAATAACGAGAGTTTAACTTCTTCCTTTCCAATTTGTATCCTCTTGATCCCCTTATGTTGTCTTATTGCTATTGCTAGAACCTCAAGTACTATATTGAAGAGGTATGGAGAGAGTGGACAGCCTTGTCATATTCCTGATTTTAGTGGAATGGCTTTGAGTTTCTCTCCATTCAATTTGATGTTAGCTGTTGGCTTTCTGTAAAGAGCTTTTATTATATTTAGGTATAATCCTTGTATCCCCAATCTCTCAAACACCTTTATAATAATGGGGTGTTGAATTTTTTCAAATGCTGTTTAAGCATCCAATGAAATGATCATATGGTTTTTTTTCTTTCCGTTTTTTTATATGATGGATTACATTAATAGATTTGCGTATGTTGAACCAGCCCTGCATCTCTGGGATGAAGCCAACTTGATCATAATGAATAATTTTTCTAATGTGTTCTTGGATTCAGTTTGCCAGTATTTTGTTGAGAATTTTTGTGTCGATGTTCTTGAGTGAGATTGGCCTGTAATTCTCTTTCTTGACTGTGTCTTTGTGTGGTTTTGCTATCAGGGTAACTGTAGCTTCATAAAAAGAAGTTGGCAATGACTCTTCTGTTTCTATATTGTGAAATACATTAAGGAGTATAGGTATTAGCTCTTCTTGGAAGTTCTGGTAGAATTCTGCATTGAAACCATCTGGTCCTGGGCTTTTTTTTGGTAGGGAGATTTTTGATAAAAGCTTCTATTTCTTCACTACTAACAGGTCTATTTAGATTGTTCACCTGGTCTTGATTTAACTTTGGTAAATGGTACTTATCTAAAAACAAGTCCATTTATTGTACATTTTCCAACTTTGTGCCATATATCTTTTGTAGTAAGATCTAATGATTCTCTGAATTTCTTCTGTGTCTGTGGTTATGTCCCCCTTTTCATTTCTGATCTTATTAATTTGCATGTTCTCTCTCTGCCGTTTGATTAGTTTGGATAGGTGTTTGTCAATCTTGTTGATTGTCTACAAGAACCAGCTTTTTGTTTCATTGATTCTTTGTATTGTGTTCTGTGTTTCTATTTTGTTGATTTCAGCCCTCAGTTTGATTATTTCCAGTCTTCTACTCCTCCTCTCTAAGTCTGCTTTTTTTTTCCCCAGAGCTTTGAGGTGTACTGTTAATTCTCCATTGTGTGCTTTTCTGTTTTCTTTAATTGGGCACTTAGTGCTATGAACTTTCCTCTTAGCACTGCTTTCATTGTGTCCCATAGGTTTGAGTATGTTGTGTCTTTATTTTAATTAAATTCAAGAAAGACTTTAATTTCTTTCTTTATTTCTTCGTTAACCCAGAAGTGATTCAGTAGTTGACTGTTCAACTTCCATGAGTTTGTTGGTTTCCTGGGGGTAGCACTGTTGTTGAATTCTAACTTTAATCCATGGTGGTCTGACAAGACACAAGTGTTTACTAATATTTTTTTGTATCTGTGGAAGTTTGCTTTGTTACCGAGTATGTGGTCAATTTTCGAGAAGATTCCATGAGCTGCAGAGAAGAAGGTATATTCTTTCCTATTTGGGTGGACTGTTCTATAGATGTCTGTTAAGTCCATTTGATTCAATACCTCCAATAAATCTCTTATTTCTCTGTTAGATTTCTGTCTGATTGACCTGTCCATTGGTAAGAGAGGTGTTTTGAAGTTTCCTACTATTAGTGTGTGTGGTTTGATGACTGCCTTGTGTTCTAGAAGTTTTTCTTTTACAGAAGTGGGTGCTTTTATATTAGGGGCATAGATATTCAGGATTGAGACTTCCTCCTGATGAATTGTTCCTGTTATGAGTATAAAATGTCCATCTCCATCTCTTCTTAATGATTTTAGTTTGAAGTCAATTTTGTTGGAAATTAGAATGGCCACATCCACTTGTTTCTTAGGTCTGTTTGCTTGAAAAACCTTTTCCTAACCCTTTACTCTGAGTAGATGTCTGTCTTTGTGGTTGAGGTGTGTTTCTTGTAAACAGCAGAATGCTGGATCCTTTTTTCCTATCCAATCTCTTAGTCTGTGCCTTTTTATAGGTGAGTTGAGTCCATTAATATTAAGTGATATTAATGACCAGTGGTTGGTGACTCAGGTTCTTTTTTTTATTTTTATTTTTTGTGTAGTAGTGTTTGTGTCTTTCCCTTCTTTGAGTTGTGCTTGTGATGGGTCACTAGATGTCTGAGTTATTGTAGGCAGCGTTGGCAATGTTAGATTCCTTGGGTTGTGCTTTTCCTTCTATTACTTTCTGTAAGGCTGGATTTGTAGCTATGTATTGTTTAAATTTGTTTTTATCCTGGAATATTTTGTTTTCTCCATTGATAGTGAATGATAGCTTGCCTGGGTATAGTAGTCTGGGCTTGCATTCACGGTCTCTTAGTTTCTTCAGTACCTCTATCCAAGACCTTCTGGCTTTCATGGTTTCCATAGAGAAGTCTGGTGTAAATCTGATAGGTTTACCTTTATAAGTTACTTGACCTTTTTCCTTTGCAGCTCTTAATATTCTTTCTTTAATCTGTATGTTTTGTGTTTTGATTATTATTTGGTGAGGGATGTTTTTTTTTTTGATCCAGTCTATTCGGTGTTCTGGATGCTTCTTGAACCTTCATAGAAATATCGTTCTTTAGGTTGGGAAAGTTTTCTTCTATTATTTTGTTATTTTCTGGACCTTTGATCTGCAATTTTTCTCCTTCTTCTATTCCTATTATTTTTATATTTGGTCTGTTTATTATGTCCCAGATTTCTTGAATGTTTTGTAATGAGAATATGTTGGAGGCAAGAGGGCTTAGCCCCTGCAGAGTGACCAGGGACTCAAGGGGGTCAGGGAATGTCTGAGCTCCTCCTTGCCGGGCTTCTGCTGCGGGTCAGGAGCAAACTCACCCCTCTGATGGATCTTCTGCTAAAAGATTGGTGCCCCTTGCTGGCCAGGAATCTAGGATAAATTTTTCTAGCTCCACTCATTTGCCTTTAAATTCCATGATGTAACTGTTTTTTAAGTGCTGAGTGGGACTCCTCATAGTGGAATCAGGAACTGTCTTTTCTCTTTTGTTAGCTTTTCGGGATGCTATTCCTCATATTCATTTGCCTTGGTCATCTTTAATAGAAGGTGATGTGCTCATTCTTCTTACAACTTAATATCCCCCTCATTGTGGATAACACGGGTAGCCTGCTGTTTCTCAAAAACAAACAAAAAAACAAAGGAAGTGTGTAGCAAGTATGCAGAGAGGAAGTGGAGTGGAGGAACTGGACATAGAGGAAAGAGGGAAAACTGTAGTTTTGGTATAAAAAATAAATATAAAAGGAAAGAAAAGAAAAAAATAGCATTATAAAAGATAACATCCAAACATAACAAAATAGAAGATAAGATGAAGTAAACACTTTCATATCGAAGTTGGCCATGAAAACGCAAGAGAAGGAAACCCAGTCAGCAATAGAGTCAAAAACAGATTCATTACCATATTCAGTAGTCTGATAAAAAATGCTAAGCTAATTAATATCTATAATACATATACAGAGGCCATGGTGTAGAATCATGTAGGCCCTGTGCTTGCTGTTTCTGTGTCTGTGAGCTCTTATGTGACTTGAATAGTTGATTCAGGGGCCAGATTTCTCCTGGTATCATCTATCTCCTCTGAGTCTTAAAATCTTTCTGCCTCCTCTACTACATAATTTCTTGACCTTTAAGTGAAGAGATTTGATTGATAACTTTAACTTAGACTCTGTCTCTGAATTATGCCTGGCTATTTGTCTCTGCTGCCAAAGGATGTCACTTAATGGTGAGTTGAAAAGGCATTGATCTATGAACATAACAGGATTTCATTAGTAATCATTTATGTATGTATGCATGTATATATGGAGGTATGTATTTACTTTTTTTGTGATTATGTCTGAGATCTTTGGGTTATTTAGCCTTTATTACTTTGTTCTCCAAGCAGTGTCAGATATGAGTTCCTGCTCATACAGTATACCTTAAGGTATCAACCCAGCCACAAATCTTTTGACCTACAGTTTGTTCTGCTGCCTATGCTAAGGCAGTGATGCCAAAGAAATTGTGAGAGTGGCCAACCAAAATTTTTCTGGTAAGATTTCAGTACTACTTATGAGATTTAAGGTGCTACACATTTATATGTCCCACAGACTTATGGGCTGATAAACTCCCTTTTAACCAGATTGTGTTTGTGTAAACAGTACACACGGCAGTTTTCCAAAACCACTAAATGAACTTTACAAGGTCTACTTCTTTTAACACTGTTCCTCCAGTATTATTGGTTTCTATATCTTGTTTCTAAGCAAGAGAGAGCTATGGACTTACTGCCAGTTGTATTTCTGAGAGATTTTGTGTAACAAATTACAGTGTGGCTTGGTGGTTAAAGTCACACTGAGATTATTCAGTTTCTCTGCCCATAATGCTTATGTGGATCATGGCCAGAGTAGAGTTTCAAAAAGAAGGCTCATCAGAAAAATTTATTGTATCAAAGCTCATGTCATTGTTCTTCAGATTCTCTTTCTGACCTTAGAAGATGGATCCAATGGTGAACAATTCCTAATATTTGAGAACTCCAAAATAATTTGAAGTATACATACCAAAAATAACATTTTCCTAATTATTCTTTTTGATGTATATTATGCAAAATATTATGTCAAACACTGACAAGAATGAATATATTACAAATCTATATGCCTAAAGAGAATAGAAAGGGGCACTAATAAAACCATTTGATATCTAACTGCTTTCTATGCAAATATGGAGATCTAAGTTCAATTCTTAGAAGTCACATAAAAAGTAGGGAAGTTGTAGTAAAACTTAAAATCTCAGTATTTTAGAGGCATGATTGGGCAACTCCTGTGTTCTTAATAGCTGAATCAGTGAGGTTTAGGCGCAGTGAGAATTTTTATCTAAAGTAAAATACTACAGGAGATGAAGATGGAGGAGATCAATAATTAAGACTCACTATTGGTCCAAATGACCAGAGTTTGGTTTCAAGAAACCAAATGGGATGGCTTACAACTATCTGATCCTTGTGCTCCAGGGGATCAAACATCGCTTTTGTCTTTGTGGGCAAACATACAAGCACAAACACTTGGAGAGACATACACAAACACAGACAAACAAAAACACACATGCATACATTAGAAAAAAAATAAAACAAATATTATTAAAAGAATCAGAGGAATGTAAGAAGACACCTGATGTTAGTACAGACACAAGAAAAAAATGTAAACCAAAATATGTATATAGCAAACAGATAATACAATCTCAAATTCATGAGTTTAGATTTTTAGAGGTCTCTTGGCCAAAGGAAACAACAATAGCAAGTAAGTGAACGTACCCAGCAAAACATCTGCAGAGATACCATACATAAAGGAGTATGTTCTTTACCAGTGCCTCATTACTTCAGTCCCTGTGCTACTTAACTTTCTACTTGTTCTTTTCATTTATTACAAATACCCATAAAGGCCTAACAAGAAAATTAGGACCAACTACAAAATAATCAACAACCACAGAGAGAATATGTTGAAGACTGTAGTCAGGGAAGGTTGCCAATACATCACTGAAAGCTGGAATTATTAATTCTAATATGAAGTGTTTAAACACATACACACATACCACACAAATATATATACAAAATAGAATATGCAGAATAATTTGAGAGTGGGATGTTGAGAGTGGACTCAGGCTAAGTTTAAAGATGGAATAAAGGGGTAGCATGATAAAAATGCATTGTACTCTTGTACTAACTTCTCAAAAATATAATGGTGAAAGTATTGCTACAACATAAATTATATACAATTTTTTAACTAAATCATAAGGCACCCAACATAAAATTGTGATATGTAACACTTATTTGAATAAAGCAGTATTCAGTATTGCACAAAAATGTAGACAAAAAAAAATTAGAAACAGCGCAGGAAAAAAGCGTATCATAACAAAAGATAAAGAGTTCAGTCAACAAAATAGCATGTTTTTAAATAACAGAGTCCCTAAGATTGTCCTTCTCCATTAAGGACTCCAGAAGGATATTCTTAAGAATGAGTGAATAAATTTAATAGCAAGGAATTGAAAATAATTTACCCATGCGTTTATGGGCACAGTTTTTTAATTATTGACACTTAAGGTTTCAGTAATCATGCTAAACGTCATGATATAACATTTATTTTGAGATTTTGTTCATTTTCTGGAGTGAATTATGAAATGAAATGGATTAGAAAACCTGTGAAGCTTTATGTGTATAAATTGAAGGTCCCTAAGGATGTGCTGCCCTCATCTCAGCAGAGAGACAAGCAAGCCAGACCACTAACACTCTCCTTCCAGGATCTAAGTCACAAGAGTAAGGTTTTATGTAAATATACAATGATGGCGGAGATAAACTAGTCATATAGATAGTAAAGCACTGGTCCTGAATGTGAGGAGTCATGAGGTTCAATGTGCACTCATTGGTCATCAAGGGCTTTTATTATTTGTTTTTGAGAACATCTATAACCCACATTACAGAGATCCACCACTGTCTTTTGACTTTCTTAGGCACCAGGCCTACATGTAGTGAACAAACATATTTGTAGGTCAAACACAAAAAGATAGACAATAAATAAATACAAAACTAATTCCAGAAAAGAAAATTGTTTGGATATGTAAAAATATACTGCTTTCCTCATTTCTTCAACAATGAATATCTGGTCAATTTTCTTTTCTTTTTTTTTAAAGTTTATTTTTTTTAAAGTTTATTAAAGAAGCTTGCAATCTCCCCGTCGTCAATTTTCCTGTAATACAAAATGAGCGTTTTCACTAACCATCTTTGATAATGATATCCAGGAACTGTTGCCAAGAATGTCCTCTCCAATAATTCTTTTTAAGGATGGATTTCTATACTTTACTTGTTTTGCGAATGTATGAATGTTACACAGTAATGATTGTGTTCAGATATGGAAATGATCACCGAATTATACATGTGAAATGAAGCAACAAAAATCTAATGTGGAAAATGCACTGACTTTTTAATGGCAGGAACCATAGACACAAGGGAGACTCCATTATAATTTCATTTCCCTTGTCCTCCTTTTCTGCCTCCTCATTATAATATGCTTCTCTTTGAAACATGGTGTAGTTAATTTAGCAAAAATTGTAAGAATTTATAGAAAATGATAACTCAAAAAATCAGGGCATCAACTCTTAAAAATTTTTGCTTGAATTTCTGTCCTTTTTCTTAAATTTCAAAAAGTTTTACTAACATTTCATCTTAACCTGTACACTTAAATAAAGTAAAACAAAATACTTAACGACTTTAACTATATTCTCTTTGGGGATAGCCTATCATGATTTTGCCATGAGGAAGAATCTTCAGGATTTAGAATTAATTTGCTCCTTTAAAGCCTCCATCCATTGGCAAACAGCTTTTTAAAGGGAGACTTCTCTAAGTCAACTCAGTTCCCATGTGGTCTCTCATTGTTTTCTTGCCTAACCAATAAAGATCAATATCTTCAAGGTTTCAAAAACTTACTAAGTGACCCTTTGGAAAATAAACCAAGTATTAAACTCTGAATTACAATGTTTGATTCAAATTTTTCTAAGACAATAAGAAAATCCAAAACTTTGAATATAAGTGTAGAGGCAAAGTTATAGGACCAGTTAGGAAAAAAGGACCAGTTAGACTATATTAAGTGAGTATATGGAGTGCTCTGTCCCTGTACTTGTTTTAAAACATAGTATAGAAAGTTTATTGAAACTTGGATAGCTTTTAGTGATCTTTTATAATATGTACACATGCATATGGAAAAGATACGACATTGTATCATCAAATCTAATGTTAAAATCTCTTTGAAAGAAAATTACAAAAATAAGAGAATTATTGGAAAAATCAAAATAACCAAAAGGACAAATGCACTACACTAGCTTCGATAGAAGTGACAGTGACTCACTACATTCAGAGTTTCCAGATTAGTACAATATAGATAAATGATAACTTATAATATTGAAAAAGAAGGGTGAAGACTGTTTTAGGATGTTAAAAATTTCATACAAATAAAATAGTACGAACATACTAACAAACTCCTACCTATTTTTTCAGGATAAAGTAACTAATCAATCTAAAGTTAAGAAAAGTTTAATGAGCAAGAATCAAAACTGACAGGAAGAGAAAACAGTAAACATTTTCACTCTGGGTAACAAAATGTAAGGACTGACAGTGTTGGTAAATTCCCAAAGGTCAGTTTAAATTGACTCAAGCAGAGACAAAGGAAAACAGAGAAAGAGGATCAACACTGTTTTTCACATCAAGCATTCAAAATGGAGAACAAAGAGGGTGAAGCTCCAGTTGGTCTTTAGGTCCCAGCCACCAGGCACAGGGGCCCTCCATTCTCTAGCTCTTCTGGTATTCACTGAAAATGATTTCAGCAGGGTGTCAGTGGCCTGAACAACACCGGGAGACTACACCAAATAAAGATCCGACACTATCACATTTATTGCACACTAAAATGCGTGAAATCTTTAACTTAGGTTATTCTCCTAGGTTTATCCACCATAGAACCAGTGTAGACAAAAATATTTATGGAAATATACCACATATTGTCAGTCAGTCAGTCAAAAATAAATTTTATAACACAAAGTGAATTGAATCAATTTGAGAACTAAATATGAACAGTCTGTGTATTCATGCCAATATACTCTTGTCCTCCATGATTGTAAATAAAATTTAAAAAATAGACTTATAATATTCACTTTAAGAACAGCCAGAAAAGATGACATGGACCTGAATTCCTTAATTCTTTATATGAAGCATGAACTCTATCACTCTACTCCAGCCACTATTTGGTACAATTTAATATGGAAATAAAACTTTAAGAGTAAAACTTTAAGAGTTCAGCTTAACTGGACACAGTACTTTGCTCTTTAGGCACCGGTTTTCATTTTGGAAATTTTAAATGACATTTCCTTATGCAACTTCATTATAAAGGGCGATAGGTGGCGCTGTGAGCACGGGAGTCAATGACTCCCCAGAGCATAATGAGCCATGGAAGTCTGAAATGCACCTTTAAGGCAGTGTTTCTCACACTTCATATACCTGTGATTCTTTACTAGTTCCTCATGTTATTGTGAACCCCGCAACCATAAAAATTATTTAGCTTTTACTCTATAATGGTAACTTTTCTACTGTTATGAATGTTAATGTAACTATCTGATATGCAGGATATCTTAATATGCTACCCAAAAAGGTAGAACCACTGTTTTAAGCTAAGGGAAAAAAATCTTAACACCAAACAAAATTGTCTCCTTATCAAAGGAGAGTTAATTTTCATCTTAGAATCTGTGACAGAGAAACGACAGAGAAACACGAATAAATCAAAAGAAGTTTCAACTCTAAAAGCACATTTTCTTCTTTTTTTATCCTTGATCTTAAGCTGTTCCAGTTTCTCCTATTGCAAACAGTTTCTTTCCTTTTACAGGATTTTCCTGTAGCACCCCCTTTCCTTTTCTCCCAAGTTTTTTAATCTTCAAAATCCAAATGTTCTAGAACAAGAGCTTTCCATTCTTTTCCTTTCTTTTCTTTTCCTTTCTTATTACACATGACTATGTAAATCCTGTTGAAATGAGCACAGTCATTTTGTATACTTTGGTTTATTCATTTTCTTTTTCAAAACTTTTGGGAGAGGGTTCAATCCATTTTCCTGTTTTGTCGAAAGCTAGATGGCGCTGTGATCACACTGGTCATTAATTCATCAAGTATAGATTGGCACGTGCTTTTAAGGGCAGCAATGTCATCTGTGCTGAAAATGACATGTCATCTTCTATTAACTTTAACAAGAGATCTATTCAGACATAAAGGAGATTTTCACTGAGAGCATATTTTATTTTTTCCTCACCTTTTCCCTGTGCTGGATTTCTGTAGTCTCTTTCCTTGATCTACCCTCATATTTTATTTTATTTTCCCTATCTAAAATCTAACCTTAAACTCCATGCTTTACCATCCCCAACAAATCAATTACACAGGTTATTTGAATTTATTTTAAAAATAATATTCTTAGGATGAATGACTTCATTTTTGATTTTGAAAGCATAAAATTGTGAAACATTTATACATACAGACCAGAAAATAATTGTTTAGTATCCCTTTGTAAAGCATGTCTCAAAGAATGGGCTGCTTTGTCTGCTATGTTTCCCTTTGAATAGTAATCTTTCCATTGTCTTCCTTAGCTTTAGTTTCCATGAATTGCATCTACTTATCAGTGAGTATTCAAATATAAATTTCTTCCTCTAAGGGCCCATGAGGAACTATTGAAATGCTGGTTTGACTTAAAGAATAATCAACAACCTTGGTCACAGTGGGTATGCATATCAAAGTCACTAGCAGATGTCATTTTACACTAATCAGGATGGATAAGATCAATAAACAAACTACCCCACATGCTGTTGAGAATGTAGAGTAAGCGGATCCTGATCAGCTGCTTGTAGAAATGAAAGCTTATATGTATACATTGGAAATAACTGCATGTTCTGTTAAAAAATGAAAATTTAAAACTTACAGGTAAATAGATGGAAATAGAAAAAAGAAACCATCCTGAGTGAAGTCCTCAAAGTTGCAAAGGAGAATATGATATATATTCACTTATACTTGGAGGATAAGGTTTTTTTTTTTTTTTTAGTAAATTTTATTAAATTATAAAAGTTTCCATTTCCACCCCCCCTCCCAACACCCTCCCACTCCCCCTACTCCCCCTCCTCCTCCCTCTTCGTCCCCCAGGGCAGTCAGGGTTTCCTGCCCTGTGGGAAGTTCCAGTTCCTTCCCCCTCCCTCCAGGTCCAGGAAGGTGAGTGTCCAAACAGACTGGATCCCCAAAATCCATTATATGTAGAGGAAACAGGTCCCAGTGTCATAGTCAATGGCTTTTCAGAAAAACTTCGGGTCAGCCACAGTCAGAGAATCCGGCCAAATTCGGAGAGTCTGGTTAGATCACGTCCTCTTTCAGTCCCAGTCCAACTGGCCTTGGTAAACTCTCATCAGATCCGTTCCCTTGTATCAGTGGGTGATAGCATCCCTTGCAGTACTGATTTCGTTTTTCATGTTCTTCCTCCTTCTGCTCCTCATTTGGACCTCGGGGGGCTCAGTCCGGTGCTGCAATATGGGTCACCGACTGTATCGCCGTCCTTCGTCAGATGCAGGATCTATGGTGATAAGCAAAATATACATCAGTATGGACATGGGCCACGGCCGATTCAGGCACCCACTCCTCTGTCCAGAGAGCAATCTGGGGGATCTCTCCTTGGACCTGGGATCCCATATATAATCAAGTCTCCTGTAAACCCTAAAATGGGTCCCTTAGTTGAAATATAATCTTCCCTGATCCCATATTCATCCTTCCTCCCTCCCCCCACATCCCAGTCCACCAAGCTTTCCCCTTTCTTCCCCTACTCCCTTCTCTCTAACCTTCTCCCCTTCCATCGACCCTCCCTCCCCCCCATGCACCCGAGGTTACCTGGGACTCTTGTCTATTTCCTACCTCCTGGTGGATAGCTAAATAATCTTCATCAGGTTCATCTTCTTATTTAGCTTCTCTAGGATCACGAATAATAGGCTCAAAGACCTTTAATTATGGTTAGAATCCACTTATGAGTGAATACATACCGTGTTCCTCTTTTTGGGTTGGCTTACCTCACTCAGTAAAGCGTTTTCTATTTCCATCCATTTGCATGCAAAATTCAAGATGTCATTGTTTTTTACCGCTGAGTAAAACTCTAATGTGTATATGTTCCACACCTTTTTTAACCATTCTTCTATTGAGGGGCACCTAGGCTGTTTCCAGGTTCTGGCTATTACAAATAGTGCTGCTATGAACATAGTAGAACAAATGCTTTTGTAGTATGTTAGGGAATCTTTAGGGTATATTCCCAAGAGTGGAATTGCTGGGTCCTGAGGGAGGTTGACTCCCAGTTTCCTGAGAAACAGCCACACTGATTTCCACAGTGGCTGCACGAGTTTGCATTCCCACCAACAATGGATGAGTGTTCCCCTCACCCCACATCCTCTCCAGCATAGGATATCATTGGTGTTTTTGACTTTAGCTATTCTGACGGGTGTAAGATGGTATCTCAAAGTGGTTTTGATTTGCATTTCCCTGATCGCTAAGGAGGTTGAGCATGACCTTAAGTGTCTTCTGGCCATTCGAAGTTCATCTGTTGTGAATTCTCTGTTCAGTTCAGTACCCCATTTTTTAATTGGGTTAATTAGAGTTTTAGTGCCTAGTTTCTTGAGTTCTTTGTATATTTTGGAGATCAGACCTTTGTCTGATGAGGGGTTGGTGAAGATCTTCTCCCAGTCAGAAGGCAGCCTTTTTGTCCTACTGACAGTGTCCTTTGCTTTACAGAAGCTTCCCAGTTTCAGTAGATCCCATTTATTCATTGTTTCTCTTATTGTCTGTGCTGCTGGGGTCCTGCTTAGGAAGAGGCCTCCTGTGCCTAAATCTTGTAGACTACTTCCCACTTTCTCTTCTATCAGGTTCAAAGTGGACGGATTAATGTTGATGTCTTTAATCCATTTGGACTTGATTTTTGTGCATGGTGATAGATATGGATCTACTTTCATTTTTTTACAGGTTGACATCCAGTTATGCCAGCACCATTTGTTAAAGATGCTTTCCTTCTTCCATTGTATACCTTTAGCTCCCTTGTCGAAAATTAGGTGTTCATAAGTTTGTGGGTTAATATCTGGGTCTTCTATTCGATTCCATAGGTCGACTTCTCTGTTCTTATGCCAATACCAAGCTGTTTTCAATACTGTAGCTCTATAATAGAGTTTGAAGTCAGGGATGGTAATGCCTCCAGAAGTTCTTTTATTATATAAGATTGTTTTGGCTATCCTGGGTTTTTTGTTTTGCCATATAAACTTGATTATTGTTCTCTGAAGGTCTGTGAAGAAGTTTGATGGGATTTTGATGGGGATTGCATTGAATCTATAGATTGCTTTTGGTAGAATTGCCATTTTTACTATGTTGATTCTCCCAATCCAAGAGCAGGGGAGGTCTTTCCATTTTCTGGTATCCTCCTCAATTTCTTTCTTCAAAGACTTAAAGTTTTTGTCAAATAGGTCTTTCACTTTTTTGGTTAGAGTAACCCCAAGATATTTTATGCTATTTGTGGCTATCGTGAAAGGTGATGCTTCTCTGATTTCCCTCTCTGCTTCTTTATCCTTTGTGTATAGGAGGGCCACTGATTTTTTGGAGTTGATCTTGTATCCTGCCACGTTACTAAAGGTGTTTATCAGCTGTCGGAGTTCTTTGGTAGAGTTTTTGGGGTCACTTATGTAAACTATCATATCGTCAGCAAATAACGAAAGTTTAACTTCATCCTTTCCAATTCGAATCCCCTTGATCTCCTTATGTTGTCTTATTGCTATTGCTAGAACTTCAAGCACTATATTGAAGAGGTATGGATAGAGTGGACAGCCTTGTCGCGTTCCTGATTTTAGTGGAAAGGCTTTGAGTTTCTCTCCATTCAGTTTGATGTTAGCTGTCGGCTTGCTGTATATTGCTTTTATTATATTTAGGTATGATCCTTGTATCCCCAGTCTCTCCAACACCTTTATCATAAATGGGTGTTGAATTTTGTCAAATGCTTTTTCAGCATCTAGTGAGATGATCATATGGTTTTTTTCTTTAATTTATTTATATGATGGATTACATTGATAGATTTGCGTATGTTGAACCAGCCCTGCATCTCTGGAATGAAGCCGACTTGATCATAATGGATAATTTTTCTAATGTGCTCTTGGATTCGGTTTGCCAGTATTTTATTGAGAATTTTCGCGTCGATGTTCATGAGTGAGATTGGCCTGTAATTCTCTTTCTTGGTTGTGTCTTTGTGTGGTTTTGGTATTAGGGTAACTGTAGCTTCATAAAAGGAGTTAGGCAATGACTCTTCTGTTTCTATATTGTGGAATACGTTAAGGAGTATAGGTATTAGCTCTTCCTGGAAGTTCTGGTAGAATTCTGCATTGAAACCATCTGGTCCTGGGCTTTTTTTGGTAGGGAGATTTTTGATAACAGCTTCTAATTCTTCGCGACTAACAGGTCTATTTAGATTGTTCACCTGTTCTTGGTTCAACTTTGGTATATGGTACTTATCTAAAAAAATGTCCATTTCTTTTACATTTTCCAACTTTGTGGCATATAAACTTTCATAGTAAGATCTAATGATTCTCTGAATTTCCTCTGTGTCTGTGGTTATGTCCCCCTTTTCATTTCTGATCTTATTAATTTGCATGTTCTCTCTCTGCCGTTTGATTAACTTGGCTAGGGGTTTGTCAATCTTGTTGATTTTCTCCAAGAACCAGCTTTTTGATTCATTGATTCTTTGGATTGTTTTCTCTGTTTCTATTTTGTTGATTTCAGCCCTCAGTTTGATTATTTCCAGTCTTCTAGACCACCTGGGTGAATCAGCTTCTTTTTTTTCTAGGTCTTTCAAGTGTGCTGTTAATTCTCCAATGTGTGCTTTCTCAGCTTTCTTTAATTGGGCACTTAGTGCTATGAACTTTCCTCTTAGCACTGCTTTCATAGTGTCCCATAGGTTTGAGTATGTTGTGTCTTTGTTTTCATTAAATTCAAGGAAGAGTTTAATTTCTTTCTTTATTTCTTCCTTGACCCAGGGGTGATTTAGTAGTTGACTGTTCAGTTTCCATGAGTTTGTTGGCTTCCTGGGGGGAGCATTGTTGTTGAATTCTAATTTTAGTCCATGGTGATCTGACAAGACACAGGTAGTTACTAATATTTTTTTGTATCTGTGGAAGTTTACTTTGTTACCGAGTATGTGGTCAATTTTCGAGAAGGTTCCATGAGCTGCAGAGAAAAAGGTATATTCTTTCCTATTTGGGTGGAGTGTTCTATAGATGTCTGTTAAGTCCATTTGATTCAATACCTCCAATAGGTCTCTCAATTCTCTGTTTGGTTTCTGTCTGATTGACCTGTCCATTGGTGAAAGAGGAGTGTTGAAGTCTCCTACTATTAGTGTGTGTGGTTTGATGACCGCCTTGAGTTCTAGAAGAGTTTCTTTTACATATGTGGGTGCCTTTATATTAGGAGCATAGATATTCAGGATTGAGACTTCCTCCTGATGAATTGTTCCAGTTATGAGTATGAAATGTCCATTTCCATCTCTTCTGATTGATTTTAGTTTGAAGTCGATTTTGTTAGATATTAGAATGGCCATGCCCGCTTGTTTCTTAGGTCCATTTGCTTGGAAAACCTTTTCCCAACCCTTTACTCTGAGTAGGTGTCTGTCTTTGTGGTTGAGGTGTGTTTCTTATAAACAGCAGAATGTTGGATCCTGTTTTCGTATCCAATCTCTAAGTCTGTGCCTCTTTATAGGTGAATTGAGTCCATTGATATTAAGTGATATTAATGACCAGTGGTTGTTGACTCCGGTCATTTTTTTTTTTGTTAGGTAGTAGAGTATATGTGTTTTTCTTCTTTAATTTGTGCTTGTGAATGGTCGCTAGATGTTCGAGTTATTGTAGGCCGTGTTGGGAATGTTGGATTCCTTTGGTAGTGATTTTCCTTCTAATATTCTCTGTAAGGCTGGATTAGTAGCTACGTATTGTTTAAATTTGTTTTTATCCTGGAATATTTTGTTTTCTCCGTTGATAGTGAACAGTAGCTTGGCAGGGTATATTAGTCTGGGTTTGCATCCATGGTCTCTTAGTTTCTGCAGTACCTCTATCCAGGATCTTCTGGCTTTCATGGTTTCCATAGAGAAATCCGGTGTAAGCCTGATAGGTTTACCTTTATAGGTTACTTGACCTTTTTCCTTTGCAGCTCTTAAAATTTTTTCTTTAATATTTATGTTTTGTGTTTTGATTATTATATGACGCGGGGATGTTTTTTTCTGATCCAATCTATTCGGTGTTCTGTATGCTTCTTGAACCTTCATAGGAATATCGTTCTTTAGGTTGGGAAAGTTTTCTTCTATAATTTTTTTGAATATATTTTCTGGGCCTTTGATCTGCAGTTCTTCTCCTTCTTCAATCCCTATTATTCTTAGATTTGGTTTTTTTATTGTGTCCCAGATTTCCTGAATGTTTTGTGAAGGGAATTTGTTGGATTTGCCGTTTTCTCTGACCAGAGCATTTATTTTCTCTATGGTATCTTCAGAATCTGAGATTCGTTCTTCTATCTCTTGTATTCTATTGGTTATGCTTGATTCTGTAGTCTCCGTTCGTTTACCTAGGTTTTCCATATCCAGCCGGTTCTCGTTTTGTGTTTTCTTCATTGCCTCCATTTCAGTTTTCAATTCTTGGACTGTTTCCTTTACTTGTTTGATTGTTTTTTCTTGGTTTCTCAGGGTATCACTCACGGATTTACTTAGTTCTTCAAACTTTTTGTTATATTTCTCATCCATTTCTATACTCATTTCTTCAAACTTTTTGTTATACTTCTCGACCAGTTCCTTAAGGGAGTTATTCATATCCTGTTTAAGGGACTCTATTGCTTTCATAATGGCACTTTTTTCCACTTCATCTGGGTTAGAGTGCTCAAATCCTTCTGTTGTAGGGTCGTTGGGATCTGATATTTTCATGTTGTTTTTCAGATTGTTGGAGGAGGTCTTGCCTTGGCGTCTGCCCATCTCTTCGATCCAATGCTCTCTATTGGAACTTCTGGTATCGGGTCAGGTTCCCTTGTTGGGCAGGGTGTTCACTGACAGAATGCCTACCTTTCCCCAGGCAGGGTATTGAAGCACAGGCACTCCCTCTTTCCGGGATGCCCCTACAGAGCAGGCCCAGTGTGCAAGGCAGATGAACTGGGGAAATTTTATGGCCTCAGTGGGAGGGGAGAAATATAGAAATTTGTACCTGGATGGAAGCTGGGATGGCAGGCGGGAGAGCCTAGCAGTGTGGACACAGCACTGCAGGCTGACCTGGGAGTCTATGGGGTCGGGGAAAGTCCTAGCTCCTCCTCGCTGGGCCCCTGCCGCGGGCCCGAATCAACTCACCACTCCGAAGGCCCTCTGGATGGAAGCTGGGATGGCTGGCGGGAACTTGGAGGATAAGTTTTAAGTTTTACAAAGACATTCAAGAATCCAAGTGTAAGGTAAAGCAATAAGAAGAAAGAAAGAATTTCTCATGGAAGGAAAAATTTGGTACATAATAATGAACACACTTTAATGGCTTTTTAAAAAAAATTGCCAAAAGTATGCCTGCATGTTTCTAAAAAGAGAGAAAAAATGAGGCATTAGATAGCTTGGCAGGTGACAAGCACTGAGATGGCATGATCAGATATATTGTCTGGAAAAACTGTCATGAAAACAAGTAATAATCAAATGATGTTTTCATGTTCACTCGCCTTAAGGTAATAAAATTAAATTAACTTATGCATGGCTGAAGGTATTTTAGTTGGTTCAAGGAAAACTTGAGGAAGTCAATTCTCTGCTTTTTCATGAGTCTTTCTGGGATGGGGCTTGCCTGGAAATCATTCTACCTACAAAGTTCTCTTGGTTGTGCTACAGATTAATTTTTCATGGTAATGCTGGGGTTGAGCAACAAGCTCAAATATGCTGGGCATGCATAATACCACCTACATTAAGGATTTTGAAAAGAATAAAATTGTACGTCCTTGAAGCCAGGACGTAAGGCATACTGGGAATGAATGATTACATGGAGCTATACCCTCTGTTTTAAAGCTTTTGAATATAATCATAATAATCTGATCTGATCTAGACTGTCCTTTTAATCAAACCTAAAAATCTTAATTGATTCCTAATATGTTTGTTTGTCTTACTAGCACTTCAGATAAAATAATTTTTTTGTTTCTTTGTCCATTCTTCTCATCATTGCCACTCAATTCTTTTAATCTTTTGGACTGATTCTGGAAATGCAGCAGAGGCTGGATACTACCTTGTGTTGTTGAAATTTCTTCTTTGAATCTGTCCTGTGTGTCTATTCAGAATAGTGGCTGGCAGTTATCTCCTACAAATTATTCTTTAAATGAAGTGGCTGTTGTAACATCAGGGAAATTTTGATTGACAGGGACAGGATTCTTCTAAATATAAATC
Source organism: Myodes glareolus (assembly GCF_982192425.1). Lineage (NCBI taxonomy): Eukaryota > Metazoa > Chordata > Mammalia > Rodentia > Cricetidae > Myodes > Myodes glareolus. The sequence continues at coordinate 37,431,578 of NC_142049.1, forward strand.
TTTTTCTTTGATTTGGAATTAAAAGACAGCACTAATTATCAGTTTAAGTGACAATAATTACAGTGAGTACCATTTATTCATAAGCATGATCAATGACTGATAATGAACACCAAGACCATGGTAATTTTTTATAAAGGAAAATATTAAATTGGGGCTGGCTTATAGTTCAAATGTTTAGTCTATTAATGTCATGCAGGGAAACGTAGAAGACATTGTACTAGGGAAAAAAATGAGAGTTCTACATCCTGATGTTCAGGCAGTAGGAAGAGATTGTAAGTCATTAGTCTTCTTTAACTTCTGAGACTTCAACACCCACCCTCTAGTTATGCAGTTTCTCTAACTAGCCAGACTATAACTCAAAGAAGGTATATCCCATAATAGTTCCCTATGGAACTATGGGGGCCACTTTATTCAAATCATCATATTCTATTTCTGGCTCCATAGGATTGTCATCATATCATAATGCAGAATTCATAGAGTCCAACTATAAAAGTCCCCAATATCTATCACAGTGACAGCACTGTTTAATTGTCCAAAGTTCAAAATCTCTACTTAGATTCATGTCTTCCCTTAACTGTAATCCCCTATAAAACGAAAATGTAAATGCACATCACATACTTTCAACATACAGTGGTACACTGTATCCATTACCAATCCAAAAGGGAAGGAAGAGAGCATAGTGTGGACACACTGGACCAATGTAAGTCTGATAACCAGCTGGGAAAGCTCCAACACTGCATTTCCATGCTTGATGTCAAAATGTTCTTCATATCTCAACACCTTTCATCTTTGCTAACTGCAACACACTTCTTTCTATGCAATGTTCCACTACTAACAGCTTATCTTGGCAAGAATACTATTGCTCTGGAATCTCCACCCTCTTGGAATCTTCAAGTCAATTCTGACTTCATCTTCACAGCTTCTAAGAACTTAAAGTCCATTCCCAAATGATCAGGAACATATTTCCTTCTAAAATGCTGCACCTATTAATATTACTAGTCAATATGGATCTACGAGGTTCATTTTTCTTCTAACTAGTATTCATGGTTTTAGTGAAAATAAAAGGAAGCTCCAGTGCTCAAAACTACTCTGGTAAAAATAACAACAGCTATAATTATTCAAAATCAAGAAATTGGGAGAAATTATAGTCAAGACAAAAGAACCTTTCTAGCTTATTCCCAATATGCCCTCTTTTGACTCATTCAAGAGTCAGCCAATACAATAATCATTTAGCTTCCTATTATAAAATGTGCAGTAAAATCCACAATCTTTATTAAATAAAATTATATAAATCAATTCAGTGGCGTCGAGATTAATATTCGTTCCACTACCATTTTATTCCCTAAAATTCAGCTTCAAACTTCACCTCTGAACATTATCTTATATAAATTAGAGATCTCCATAATGTCTTTAATAGAATAGTACAATTACATGTAGTGGTGGTGTATGCCTTTAATCTCTGGATTAGGGTGGCAGAGCCAGAAATATTTCTGAATTCAAGGCCAACTTGGTCCACAGAGCAAGCTCCAGAGTAGCTAAGGATAAAAAGATAAATCCTATCTTAAAAAATAACAAAAGAGCATAATACAACCCATGAGGCAAACTTGTCTTCTTTGTGTGTATGAGTTTAGAGCAAACTGAGTCTTTTTCCTGGTATAGAAACAAAGACTGGTGGTCAAAGAATATCCTAAGGACTATCCACACTGAATTATTTAACATGATCTTCAGCGAACCTGCTTCCAATGACACAACAGTATTAATTTTCTAAGGCAAAATTGGATATATATATTTAGTAATTCTTCTGTTTCATAAAAATACTATGCTATAAACATGGTAAACATATTTGTGACTTTCTAAAATATCAGAATATGTGGAATAACAATAAATTTCAAAAATCATCATCAATTTGTTGGCAGTCATTTTTCAATTAAATCCCAATTTTCTTAATAACAACCCAATTGTAATAATAGATTATTCTTTATATGTTATTTATTTTCATTTTATGTGTTTGTGTGTTAGTACACATGTAATACTGTGTATGACATGTCTTCAGTGTTAAAGGAGGCTAGAATAGTACATCAGATTTCCTGGAATTAGAGACACAAACGATTGTAATCTGACATATGGGTACTGCAAATCAAATTCAGGTCTTTTGGATAAGCAGCCAGTTTTCTTAACTGCTGAGACATTATTCATGTCACAGGAGTTTTTAAAGGATGACCTTAATCACTAATATTACCAGGCACAGTGTGAACTGTTTTTGAGCAGAATGAAAGATTTGAATGTTCCCTTTAGAGACGAGATGCTGGAGACTGAAGAGTGGTTTCCTAAAGTGAAGTGAAGAACACAAACTGCCAGTTATATGTAGTATTTCTACTTAGATAAGAGAAGTAATTTCATTATCTGGTGACAATGACTCAAAATTAGATGATATATCATCACTGACAATTATTGAGCCCGAGTCTCCCTTACTGCTTAATAATTTTCCATCCACTGATCACAGGCTTCTTGAGTATAAACAAATTGAAGAACATAGGTGTTCCCTGATATAACCTCCATCTCCGAAACAAGATTATGAATTAAGTTCCTATTATAATGGTCATTTTTGCTTCCTGCTTAACCAGAAAAGCTTTACCAGCTTCATACTACACACACACACACACACACACACACACACACACACACACACACACAGAGTTTGTGGCATAATTTAAGATGTATTATGTGTCATGATCAATAATGTGCCGCTGAAACAAATATCTCCTATAAAAGTATGTTGCTGGTTTTCCGTTTGGAGACATATTGATAGAAAAAAAAGTGGTATCAAGATAAAAGCAAAATGTGTTAGACATCCACAACGTATTTAGGAATTCGAGTCTAACGTACTTTTAAGCGAAAAAAACTGTTGAAATTCAGTGCAAAAACTTCATTTTCTAAATAAGAGACAGATGGATGTATAAGATGAGGTTCCCCCCCCCCCAGAATTAACGCGAGGGTTAAAAGGCAAAAGGCTATCTTTAGGTCTCATTTATAAAGCTACGCATGACATTAAGTTCAGGATTTAACCGTTTTACGACTTAATTTAAACAATGAAATCCTAAAACTGAAACCGGGAGAAGAGCTCATTGCCAAGCTCCTTTGATCTGGAAGTGCGAATGAGTTTAGTGAGTGGGGGAAAATCGCGAATAAAGAGAAACTTTGATTTAAACAACGAATTCCCCACCGAAAGATGCCAGATCTCCTGTGACTTCTGTTTGCTCCTCGGGGAAAAATGGCAAAGAAAAAGAAACTCGTTTAAACAGTGAAATTCTGCGCTCATAGATAACTCGACTGCAACCCAGAAGTGCGTCAGGTTTTTGCTGTTCTGGGGAAACCGAAAAGAATGAGAATCTTTGGTTCCCATGTTTTCCTCCCCTTTCCTTTGCAGCCCGGGCTGCGGACCGTGTCGCACTTCCGGTAGTGCATCTTTCTGAGGAGCGAAAGGACCATGAGAACCCTTAGCAGAGTTGGGGAGGGGTGCGAAAGGTAAAGGAGGTCGGTTTTTAATTCAGGTCTCAAAATAATCTAGGACTATGTTTAGAAAATAGTTGTAATAACGAAGGAGAACATCGCTATAAAGAACATCACAGACCTGTGCTTTGGACCAAAGGACGCTGAAGAGGAAAGATGAGGAGACCACAAGGAAGGAAGTTTTATTTTTGTTGTTTCGCCGAGCAACATCTTTTTAGGTATAGTTTATCTAGAAAAAAATTAGTTATCAATGAATGAAAATTATAATACATAAAATAATACCATATTTTCAACATATTTTACTTATTTTGATATTTTAATGTCAATTTAAAACCTTCATTTTAACATATACAACAAAGCACATACCTCACCCTTTAACAAATACCTGCGATTTACTTCTCTAGTAACTGTAGATTATACATAGTACTGCAGGAAAACAAATTGAACCTTAGAAAGTAAACAAATACAGATCTCTCCTGTTACAGTCAGAATCATGACTTCCCACAAACTAAGCAACTGGTCTACGATGTAGCTATATACATAGTTACACATGCAGGTATATATACACATGCAGGTTTTACGTATTTGATTTTTTATGTTTAGAAACATTTTGTATGTTTCTAAGTAGTAACTATGTTTATTGGGAAACACTGGGTAGTCTTTTTCATAAATTGATTCATTGTTATTTTTATGGAAAAACTAGCCTGTGTGTTTCAAGATTACCAATATATTGTAAATGTCTGTGTATGGGGGTATTTAAAGCAGACAGAATGCTGTTAGCACATGCAATTCATGGTGTATTAGAGATTATAGCACATGTATCCAAGCTTTTCTCTGTTTTAGATTCAGCATTAAGAAGTCAAGTGTATTTGTTGTTTTGTTTTATCTTTTATCCCACAATTTTCCCTAAACTTTAATATACTTTCTGTATTCTTTATGTTTGATGGTTCCATAATTATATGCCAAGGGGAATTTCTTTCCTGACTCAAACTATTTTGCATTTTGTTTATTTCTTCTACTTTTATGGACAACCTCTTCTTTATGTTAGGACATTTTTCTTCTTTGATTTTTTGAAAGATTTTTCTGGGATTTTGAACTTGGATTCTTCTTCCACTATTCCTATTATTTAGGACAATGTTCATTGTGTCCCAGATGTTCTGGATGTTTTGGGTCAGGAATTTTAGATTTACCATTTTCTTTTCCTCATGTATTCATGTTCTCTACTGTATCATCAGTGTGTGATATACTCTCTTCCATCTTTTGTTTTCTGTTAGCCAAACTTACTTCTGTAGTTCTTATTCAAACCTGTAAATTTTTTATTTCCATCATTCCCCCATATTGTATTTCTTTATCATTCTACTATGTTTTCCAATTCTTTAACAGATTCATTCATTTATCTACACTGTTTTTCTTTTGTGTTTCCCTGGATTCCTTCAAAGTATATATTTATTTACTCTTTTTGAACATCTATCGTCTTCATATATGTAGTTATGCATCTTTCCTGTGCTTAAGCAATGCTGAAGTATTGAGAGACTGCTGTGATACGATCACTGGTCTCTAGTAGAGACATATTCCCCTTTATGTCATTGTCTATCTTTTTTTATTGATTTTATTGACGAAGCTCTACATTTTTCTCTGCTCTCCTCCCTGCCTCTCCCCTAATCAACCCTCTACCATGATCCCCAATGCTTCCAATTTACTCAGGAGATCTTGTCTTTTTTTACTTCCCTATTGTCTGTCTTTTATGTTCCTATCCAGGCATCTTGGATTGAGATGATGACAGATGTATGTGTTGATTTCTGGTTTTGTCTTTGTTTGTTATCTGTTTTCCTTTCATGTTTCTGTTTCCTCTGTTTCCATGCCCTACTCAGTTACGTACCCACAGAAGATCCCAGCTGATTTAGCATGCTGTGATAATGAGATAAGTTAGGTGAAGGAAAGTAGGAGGAGAAGATCTTTTCATCCTTTGATAATGGGCCTGAGATGAAAGAGAGACGACAGCAGGTGTTCTGCTGAAGATCCAGGGATGATAATGGGGAAATAAGGATAAGAGTAACAGAGGAAGAGATGAATCTGGTTCCCAGTAAGGACTGTTTTTTTTTGTTGTTGTTTTGTTTTGTTTTGTTTTGTTTAGCAGGAAGGAAGATTGGAGGAGAACATCTTTGTGATACTTTGGTGATGGGGTCAGATATTAAAGAAAGATCTCAGCAGGTGTTCTTTTATAGGGATGGTGGTAAGATTGTGAGGACTAGATTTGGTGAGAGAAAGGAAAGGAGATCTGAAGACAGCCTACCAACATTCCTGGAAGGAGTTTCATAATAACTTCTTAACTCTAATATCATGTAGAATAAAAATTAAAAAGCAAATCACATCTAACATTAATTGAAACATGATATACATTACAATTTCAATAAGGAGAATGTAAATATAGTGAGGAAATTCTGGACCAAAGCAAGAATGAAAACTAGATGGGAAAACTTCATATTCTGCATGTACATATTTAATATCAAAGCATTATAGGCAGTTGACTTTTCAGGTGGACTGCTGGGTTCTTAATAATGATACAGAGACTTACTAATAATTATAAAAAAAACTTAGCCAATGGCATAGGCTTCTTGCAAACCTCCCCGAAAACTTAAAGTATCTCATTTTTAAATTTTACATCATTTTTTTACAGTTTTGTAAAAATACAGTACTATTTATTTTCACAAACTTTATTTACACACCCAGTTCAGTCTCACTCCTGTTCTCCCCCTACACTCACCTTCTTCCAAGTCCAGTTCCCATCGACTCCTTAGATTGGGTGAGGCCTCCTGTGGAGAGTCAGGAAAGTCTATCAACTCACTTGGGCAGAACCATGGCTGTTCTACCTTTAGCTAGGATGAACCAGATATCCCTCTACTGGGCATGGCCTTCAAAAAGCCATTTCATGCACTAGGGATAAATACTGGTTCCACTGTTAGTGGTCACACTAAGTAACCATGCCATATAACTGTCACACACACCCAGAGGGCCTAATTTGGTCTTATGTAAGGTTACTCAATAGTCAGTCTGGAGTCAGTGAACTCCCACTTATTCAGGTGAGCTGTTTCTGTGGGTTTCCCCAGAATGATCTTGGCCCCTTTGATCATAATATCATTCTTCCCTCTCTATGACTGGAATATAGGAGTTTATCCTAGTACTTAGTTGTGGATTTCTGCATCTGCTTCAGTCAGTTCCTAGGTGAAGGATCTATGATGACATTAAGGTAGTCATCTATCTGACTACAGGGGAAGTCCAGGTGAGGCACTCTCTCTATTAATGCTTAGATTCTTAGGTGTGTCCATTCAGAGAATTTTTTCTAGTGCCTGGTTTCCTGAAAAACCCATAATGGCTTTCTATTTCAAGGTATCTCTTTCTTTGCTCTTCCTTTCTGTTATTCACCATACTCGATCTTCCAGATCCCTGTTTTCTCCACTCCACTTTCCCTTTCCCCTCCCTATTGCCCTACCACCATTCCATTAAGCTCCAAATATACTAAGGAAATTTTGTTGAGTCCCTTTCCTGAGGGGATACATGTATGTACCTCTTAGGGTTTCCTTTGTTTCCTGTCTTCCCTGGGGATGTAGAGTACAGGCTGATTATCCTTAGCTTTATGTCTAATATTCATTTATGACTGAGTACTTACCATGTTTGTCATTCTTTGTCTGTGTAACTTCACTCAAGATGGTTTTTTCACATTACATCTATTTGCCAGCGAATTTCCAGATGTGATTGATTTTTACGCTGAGCAACAGTCCAGTGTGTAAACACACCACATTTTCTTATTCCATTCTTCAGATGAGAGGCATCTAGGTTACTTCCAGGTTCTTCCTATTGTAAATAATGCTACTTGAACATAGTTAAGCAAATGTCCTTATAGTATGAGTGGTATTCCTTTGGGTATATGCCCTAGAGTGGTGTTGTGTTGCTTGATCTTGAGGTAGATAGCCTTTCAATTTTCTGAGAAACTGCTGTACTGATTTCCAAAGTCAAAATACAAGGTTACACTCTCAACAGCAATGGAGGAATGTTTCCTTTATTCCACATCTTTTCCAGAATATGCTTTCATTATTTTTTTATATTAGTCAATTTGAAAAGTATATGATGGAATCTCAGAGTTGTATTGATTTGTATTTTCCTGAAGCCAAAGGATATTGAACAGTTCATTTAGTGCCTTTTAACCATTTGAGATTTCACTATTGAGATTGCTATGTTTTGATATGTTCCCCATTTTAAATTAGATACTTGATATTTTGAAATCTAGATTTTTTTCCTTTTTTATTATTAAATTATAAAAGTTTCCATTTCAGCCCCTCCTCCCACCACCCTCCCACTCCCCCCACTCCCTCTCCCCCTCCCTTTCCATCCCCCAGAGCAGTCAGGGTTTCCTGCCCTGTGGGAAGCCCGAGTTCCTCCCCCCTCCCTCCAGGTCCAGGGAAGGTGAGAGTCCAAACAGACTGGAGCGCCAAAATCCAGTACATGCAGAGGAAGCAAGTCCCAGTGTCATTGTCAACGGCTTTTCAAAAAGGCTCCGGGCCAGCCACATTCAGAGAATCTGGCTGGATCATGTCCTCGTTCAGTCCCAGTCCAACAGGCCTTGGTGAACTCCCATTATATCAGTCCCCTTGTATCAGTGGGTGCTCGCATCCCTCGCAGTCCTGATTACTTTTTTTAATTTCTTCATCATTCTGTTCCTCATTTGGACTGTGGAGTGCTCAGTTCGGTGTTCCAATATGGGTCTCCATCTGTATCGCCATCCAACGTCGGATGAAGGTTTCCTGTGCCCTTGCCTTCATTGCTCACGATCTCTTTCCTTCTGCCTCTCATTTGGACCTAGGGAGCTAGGTCCAGTGTTCCAACGTGGTTCTCCGCCTACATCTCCATCCATCTCCAGATGAGGGTTCTATGGTGACATGCAAAATATTCATCAGTATGGTTGTGGGCCAAGGCCGGTTCAGGCACCCTCTCCTCTGTCCAGAGAACAATCTGGGGATCTCTCCTTGGACCTGGGATCCCATATATAATCAAGTTTCCTATAAACCCTAAGATGACTCCCTTAGTTGGAATATATTCTTCCCTGATCCCTTATTCATCCTTCCTCCCTTACCCCCATCCCGGTCAACTGAGCTTTCTCCATTCCTCCCCTACTCCCTTCTCTCTAACCCTCTCCCCTTCCAACAACCCTCCCACCCCCCCCCCCATGCACCCAAGGTTACCTGGGACTCTTGTCTATTTCCTACCTCCTGGCGGATAGCTAAATAATCTTCATCAGGATCGTCTTCTTATTTAGCTTCTCTAGGATCACGAAAAATAGGCTCAAAGACCTTTAAATTATGGTTAGAATCCACTTATGAGTGAATACATACCGTGTTCCTCTTTTTGGGTCTGGCTTACCTCACTCAGTAAAGCATTTTCTATGTCCATCCATTTGCATGCAAAATTCAAGATGTCATTATTTTTTACCGCTGAGTAAAAATCTAATGTGTATATGTTCCACACCTTTTTTAACCATTCTTCTATTGAGGGGCACCTCGGCTGTTTCCAGGTTCTGGCTATTACAAATAGTGCTGCTATGAACATAGTTGAACAAATGCTTTTGTTGTATGCTAGGGAATCTCTAGGGTAAGTTCCCAATAGTGGAATTGCTGGGTCCTGAGGGAGGTTGACTCCCAGTTTCCTGAGAAACCGCCACACTGATTTCCACAGTGGCTGCACAAGTTTGCATTCCCACCAACAATGGATGAGTGTTCCCCTCACCCCACATCCTCTCCAGCATAGGATATCATTGGTGTTTTTGACTTTAGCTATTCTGACAGGTGTAAGATGGTATCTCAAAGTGGTTTTGATTTGCATTTCCCTGATCGCTAAGGAGGTTGAGCATGACCTTAAGTGTCTTCTGGCCATTCGAAGTTCATCTGTTGTGAATTCTCTGTTCAGTTCAGTACCCCATTTTTTAATTGGGTTATTTAGAGATTTAGTGCCTAGTTTCTTGAGTTCTTTGTATATTTTGGAGATCAGACCTTTGTCTGATGAGGGGTTGGTGAAGATCTTCTCCCAGTCAGAAGGCAGCCTTTTTGTCTTACTGACAGTGTCCTTTGCTTTACAGAAGCTTCTCAGTTTCAGTAGATCCCATTTATTCATTGTTTCTCTTATTGTCTGTGCTGCTGGGGTCCTACTTAGGAAGAGGCCTCCTGTGCCTATATCTTGTAGACTACTTCCCACTTTCTCTTCTATCAGGTTCAAAGTGGACGGATTAATGTTGATGTCTTTAATCCATTTGGACCTGAGTTTTGTGCATGGTGATAGGTATGGATCTACTTTCATCATTCTACAGGTTGACATCCAGTTATGCCAGCACCATTTGTTAAAGATGCTTTCCTTCTTCCATTGTATACCTTTAGCTCCCTTGTCAAAAATTAGGTGCTCATAGGTTTGTGGGTTAATATCCGGGTCTTCTATTCGATTCCATAGGTCGACTTCTCTGTTCTTATGCCAATACCAAGCTGTTTTCAATACTGTAGCTCTGTAATAGAGTTTGAAGTCAGGGATGGTAATGCCTCCTGAAGTTCCTTTATTGTATAAGATTGTTTTGGCTATCCTGGGTTTTTTGTTTTTCCAAATAAACTTGATTATTGTTTTCTCAAGGTCTGTGAAGAAGTTTGATGGGATTTTGATGGGGATTGCATTGAATCTATAGATTGCTTTTGGTAGAATTGCCATTTTTACTATGTTGATCCTCCCAATCCAAGAACAAGGGAGATCTTTCCATTTTCTGGTATCCTCCTCAATTTCTTTCTTCAAAGACTTAAAGTTCTTGTCAAATAGGTCTTTCACTTCCTTGGTTAGAGTAACCCCAAGATATTTTATGCTATTTGTGGCTATCGTGAAAGGTGATGTTTCTCTGATTTCCCTCTCTGCTTCTTTATCCTTTGTGTATAGGAGGGCCACTGATTTTTTGGAGTTGATCTTGTATCCTGCCACGTTACTAAAGGTGTTTATCAGCTGTAGGAGTTCTTTGGTAGAGTTTTTGGGGTCACTTATGTACACTATCATATCGTCAGCAAATAACGAAAGTTTAACTTCATCCTTTCCAATTCGAATCCCCTTGATCTCCTTATGTTGTCTTATTGCTATGGCTAGAACTTCAAGCACTATATTGAAGAGGTATGGAGAGAGTGGACAGCCTTGTCGTGTTCCTGATTTTAGTGGAAAGGCTTTGAGTTTCTCTCCATTCAATTTGATGTTAGCTATCGGCTTGCTGTATATTGCTTTTATTATATTTAGGTATGATCCTTGTATCCCCAGTCTCTCCAACACCTTTATCATAAATGGGTGTTGAATTTTGTCAAACGCTTTTTCAGCATCCAATGAAATGATCATATGATTTTTTTCTTTCAGTTTATTTATATGATGGATTACATTGATAGATTTGCGTATGTTGAACCAGCCCTGCATCTCTGGGATGAAGCCTACTTGATCATAATGGATAATTTTTCCAATGTGTTCCTGGATTCGGTTTGCCAGGACTTTATTGAGAATTTTCGCGTCGATGTTCATGAGTGAGATTGGCCTGTAATTCTCTTTCTTGGTTGTGTCTTTGTGTGGTTTTGGTATTAAGGTAACTGTAGCTTCATAGAAGGAGTTTGGCAATGACTCTTCTGTTTCTATATTATGGAATACATTAAGGAGTATAGGAATTAGCTCTTCCTGGAAGTTCTGGTAGAATTCTGCATTGAAACCATCTGGTCCTGGACATTTTTTGGTAGGGAGATTTCTGATAACAGCTTCTAGTTCTTCACGACTAACAGGTCTATTTAGATTATTCACCTGTTCTTGGTTCAACTTTGGTATATGATACTTATCTAAAAAAATGTCCATTTCTTTTACATTTTCCAACTTTGTGGCATATAAACTTTCGTAGTAAGATCTAATGATTCTCTGAATTTCCTCTGAGTCTGTGGTTATGTCCCCCTTTTCATTTCTGATCTTATTAATTTGCATGTGTTCTCTCTGCCGTTTGATTAGTTTGGCTAGGGGTTTGTCAATCTTGTTGATTTTCTCCAAGAACCAGCTTTTTGATTCATTGATTCTTTGGATTGTTTTCTCTGTTTCTATTTTGTTGATTTCAGCCCTCAGTTTGATTATTTCCAGTCTTCTACTCCTCCTGGGTGAATCAGCTTCTTTTTTTTCTAGAGCTTTCAAGTGTGCTGTTAGGTCTCCAATGTGTGCTTTCTCCGTTTTCTTTATTTGGGCACCTATTGCTATGAACTTTCCTCTTAGCACTGCTTTCATAGTGTCCCATAGGTTTGAGTATGTTGTGTCTTTGTTTTCATTAAATTCAAGGAAGACTTTAATTTCTTTCTTAATTTCGTCCTTGACCCAGGGGTGATTTAGTAGTTGACTGTTCAACTTCCATGAGTTTGTTGACTTCCTGGGGGTAGCATTGTTGTTGAATTCTAATTTTAATCCATGGTGATCTGACAAGACACAGGTGGTTACTAATATTTTTTTGTATCTGTGGGAGTTTGCTTTGTTGCCGAGTATGTGGTCAATCTTCGAGAAGGTTCCATGAACTGCAGAGAAGAAGGTATATTCTTTCCTATTTGGGTGGAGTGTTCTATAGATGTCTGATAAGTCCATTTGATTCAATACCTCCAATAAATCTCTTAATTCTCTGTTTGGTTTCTGTCTGATTGACCTGTCCATTGGTGAGAGAGGAGTGTTGAACTCTCCTACTATTAGTGTGTGTGGTTTGATGATTGCCTTGAGTTCTAGAAGAGTTTCTTTTACATATATGGGTGTCTTTACATTAGGGGCATAGATATTCAGGATTGAGACTTCTTCCTGATGAGTTGTTCCTGTTATGAGTATGAAATGTCCATTTCCATCTCTTCTGATTGATTTTACTTTGAAGTCGATTTTGTTAGATATTAGAATGGCCACACCCGCTTGTTTCTTAGGTCCATTTGCTTGGAAGACCTTTTCCCAACCCTTTACTCTGAGTAGGTGTCTGTCTTTGTGGTTGAGGTGTGTTTCTTGTAAACAGCAGAATGTTGGATCCTGTTTTCGTATCCAATCTCTAAGTCTGTGTCTCTTTATAGGTGAATTGAGTCCATTGATATTAAGAGATATTAATGACCATTGTGTTGACTCCAGTCATTTTTTTGGTGGTAATAGAGTGTATGTGTTTTCCTTCTTTGAATTGTGCTAGTGAAGGGTCTCTAGATGTCTGAATTATTGTAGGCAGTGTTGGCAGTGTTGGATTCCTTGGGATGTAATTTTCCTTCTAGTATTCTCTGTAAGGCTGGATTAGTAGTTACATATTGTTTAAATTTGTTTTTATCCTGGAATATTTTGTTTTCTCCGTTGATAGTGAACGAAAGCTTGGCTGGCTAAAGTAGTCTGGGCTTGCATCCATGGTCCCTTAATTTCTGCAGTACCTCTATCCAGGACCTTCTGGCTTTCATGGTTTCTATAGAGAAGTCTGGTGTAAGTCTGATAGGTTTACCTTTATAGGTTACTTGACCTTTTTCCTTTGCAGCTCTTAATATCCTTTCTTTAATCTGACTGCTTTGTGTTTTGATTATTATATAGCGAGGGGACGTTTTTTTCTGATCCAGTCTATTCGGTGTTCTGTATGCTTCTTGCACCTTAATAGGAATATCCGTCTTTAGGTTGGGAAAGTTTTCTTCTATAATTTTGTTGAATATATCTTCTGGACCTTTGATCTGCAATTCTTCTCCTTCTTCTACTCCTATTATTCTTAGATTTGGTTTTTTTATTATGTCCCATATTTCCTGAATGTTTTGTGATGAGAATTTGTTGGATTTGCTGTTTTCTTTGGTCAGGGCGTTTATTTTCTCTTTGGTGTCTTCATAATCTGAGATTCGTTCTTCTATCTCTTGTATTCTATTGGTTAAGCTTGATTCTGTAGTCTCCGTTCGTTTACCTAGATTTTCCATATCCAGCCGGCCCTCGGTTTGTGTTTTCTTCACTGCCTCCATTTCAGTTTTCAATTCTTGCACTGATTCCATTACCTGTTTGATTGCTTTTTCTTGGTTTCCCAGGGTATCATTTACGAATTTACTCATTTCTTCAAACTTTTTGTTATATTTGTCTTCCATTTCTTTACTCATTTCTATTATTTTTGTTATATTTCTCTTCTATTTCTTTAAGTGAGTTATTCATACCCTGTTTTAGAGACTCTATTGCTTTCATAATGACACTATGTTCCACTTCTTCCGGAATAGGGCGTTCGAGTCCTTCTGTCGTAAGATCGCTGGGATCTGGTGATTTCATCTTGTTTTTCAGATTGTTGGAGGAATTCTTGCCTTGGCGCCTGCCCATCTCTTCCTTCAGATGCTCTCCAATGGCTCTTCCCTCCGCTGGGTCTTCTTCTACTGGATTAGTGACCCTTGCTATCCAGGAATCACTTTGCCTGCAGTCTTAGCTAGCTGCAGGCAGGCTATTAGAACAAAGGGACTTCCTTCCCTTTGCACTCACCACCTATCCAGCCCCGTGGTGCCCACCCTGGCTGAGATGGAGGAATTTAAGCCCTGAAAAAGGGAGAGGGGAGGGGAGGGGTTCGAGGCCAAAAGCTGGGATGGCGTAGCAGGAGAGAGGGATTAGCTGGGGGAAGCTGCCCCTTTGGAGTAGCCAGGGAGATAAGGATGGCGGGAATATTGTGTGTCCCCTCACCGGTCCACACACTTACCCCTGCACAGGATCAGAGCCCCTCGCTGGTCAGAAGAGTCCCTGCCTGCGGTCTTAGCTGCTGCAGGCCGGCTCTGAAATCTAGTTTTTTGATTTGTTTTCATATTTTGGAGATCAGCATATTTTTCAAAAATGGGGTTGGTGATAATTTTTTCCCATTCTATAGATTTTGTCTTTTTGACTGTGTTCTTGGCCTTACAGATGCTTTTCAGTTTCATGAGGTCAATTTTATTACTCATGATTTCAGTGTCTCTGCTACTGGTGTTATATACAAGGAGTGGTCCCTGTGCCAATGTATTTATGTATACTAACCAATTTCTTTTCTATGAGGTTCAGAGTGACTGGTTTTATGTTGAGGTCTATGATCTATTTGGACTTGTGTTTTGTGCTTGGCGATAGGTATGGATCTATTTGCATTTTTCTACATATCTACATCTAGTTTTGCCTGCACCATTTGTTAAAGATGATTTCTTTTTTCCATTGCATAACTCGATATTAACATGTAGACAGATGCAAATAGAACCATACCTATTGCCTTGCACACAAATCATGTCCAAATAGATCAAAGACCTAAACATAAAAACAACCACCCTGAACCTCATATAGGAGACAATGGGAAGTATCTTGAATGCATTGGCACAGAAGACCTCTTCGTAAATATAACTCCAGCAGCACAGACACTGTGAGCAATAATTAATGAATGGGAAGTCCTGAAATTGAGAAGTTTCTGCAAAGCAAAGAGCACATTCAATAAGACAAAATGGCAACCTACAGATTGGCAAAATATCTTCACCAACCTTCGTCACACAGAGATCTGAGAAATATACAAAGAACTCAAAAATTTGAAATCAAATGAAGAAATAATCCAAAAAAACTAGGGTACAAAGATTAAACAGAGAACTCTAATAAAGACATACATGGGATGCCCCTGTGAACAGGCAATGGACAAAAGTTCTTTAATTAATTGGGAGCATGTAGAGGGAGGAGGAGGGATGAAGGTGAGAGGGGAGGAGAAAATGAGTGAAAGAAACAGTTGAACTGGGGTAAGTACAGAGACAGGGAACAAGGAAAGAGATATTTTGGTATTGGGAGCCATTTTGGGGTTAGGGACAAATAGGGTGGTAGGGAAACTCCCAGGATACAATAAAGACCCCACCTAAGACTCCCAGAAATAGTGGAGAGGGTCCCTGAACTGGCCTTCACTGTAATCAAATTGATGGCCACCTCAATTTTCATTATAGAATCTTCATCCAGTAACCGAAGGAAGTAGTTGCAGACATCAACAGTTAAGCACTGGGCTGAGCTCTCAGAGTCTAATAGATAAACGTGGGAAGGGAATATATGAGCAAATGGATCAAGATCAGGAATGGGAAAGCTACAGAGACTTTTGACCCTAGCTAGTGTGAGTGTAATGAATCTGGACTTAGAGCTGGGGCACCTGCATAGGACCAAGCTAGACCCTCTGAATGTGGGTAACAGTTCCACAGCTTGGACAGTAGTGGGTCCAATAGCAGTGGGACCAGGATTTATTCCTAGTGCATGAACTGGCTTTTGGAGCCTATTTCCTATGCAAGGATAGCTTGCTCAGCCATAATAGAGGGGGTAGGAGAAGAGGATTTGCTTTTGTTTCCACAGGAAAGGAGAAGCTACGGATTCATTCTAAAGTAAGAAAAATCAGGTTTGATATAGAAACACAACCTGGGAAATCTCTGGTAGGAGCAGATGGTCCAGATGTAAGAGTTCTACATACAAAACAGATTCAAGACTGTTGCCCGAGATGATCAAGACACACAGGATACTCCAGTCAGGCCTTGATCATAATTCTAAATTTTCTTTAGGTCCTCATAAGATTATCAGTGCCCCCAACCAGCAGGAAGTAGCCTGGAAAACTATGCCCACATTCCCAAAAAATGGACTATGAATGATCTTTTTCTTTCTTTCTTTTTAAGAGGGAGAAATGGTTGAGGAAAATTGTCTATATTCTGTCAATTATGTTTTAAATAAACACTGATTGGCCAGTAGCTAAGGCAGGAAGTATATATGGGACAACCAGACTGGAATTAGTGGCAGGTAAATGAAAACAGGAGAATTCTGGGAAGGATGAAACCCATTCCTCCCCAGTCCTGTCTCAATCACTGAAGAAGCAAGATGTGATTGCCCCACTGAAAAAGGTACTGAGCCATGTGGCTCACATAGATAATAATATTGGGTTAATATAAGTTGTAAGAGTTAATAAGAAGCCTGAGCTAATGGACCAATCAGTTTATCATTAATATAGACATCTATGTGATTCTTTTGAACCTGGTGGAAAGACAGAAACCAGGCAGGACAGAAACTCAGTCAACAACCTCCTAGGGAGAGGAAATAGAGAAGACCTCCAGAGAAAAATGGGAGTTTGGGGATTAGAAGAGAGAGCAGAAGAGGAAGGCAAAGCAAGGGAAGGGAAGAGAGGAGAATAATATGAGGAAACAAGATGGCCAAAATAGAGAAGTCTAGGGAGGGAGAGAAAGGAAAGAGATATCTTGATTGGCAGAGCTATTATGGAGTTAGCAAGAAGTCAGGCACTAGAGAAATTCCCAGGAATTCATGAGGATGACCACAGCTAAAGACCTAAGCAAAAGTGGAGAGGACACCTGCACTGGCCTTTCCCTATACTCATATTGATGACTACCTTAAATGTTATCATGAAACCTTCATCCAGCCACTGGTGAAAGTAGATGCAGAGATACACAGCTGTGTACTTTGCCGAGTTCATAGAGTCCAGTAAAATAAAAGGCTGCTCAGCAACGAAATAATCAATCAGAAACCATATTATTTGCTTTACTGCTTGGCCAATAGTTTTTAAGTATATTTCTGGATAACTCTTATATCTTAATTTTACCCATCTCTATTAATCTGTGTATTGCCATGAAGCTGTGGCTTACTGGGTAAAGTTTAGGCATCTATCTTCAGTGGGGCTACATGGCTTCTTCTGACTGCCTTATTTCTCCCAGCCTCCAGTTTAGTTTGCCACTTCTAGCTCTACTCTGCCTTATCAGCCAAGCAAGTTTCTTTATAAACCAGTGGTTTTCACAGCATATAGAGGGTAATCCTATCACCTTCCATTTTCTATTTAAATAAAAAGGAGGTTTTGAACTTTAACACAGAAAAATTAGATTAAAATAAAGTAGGTATCAAGCGAGAATTATAGTTACAATATTTACAAGTACTTTATCTTTTATCATAAGTAAGGAGAACTATAACTATTAATTCTTCAACTCCATCAAAGACTGTAGAAAAACCTAATATTACCTAAATAAACAGGAAATACATTGTAAACAACTTTCAAAACTCTAGAATTGACAGAGACATCTTCTTGCCTGGATAGTCACTCAAAGTTCTTCTATAGTGTTGGCGCATCCATCTTCAGCCTACAGGCCCGTAGTTCATGACAGACTTTTTCATGAGCAGGAGGTTTCAAAGACAGATCCACCTATATTGGAAATGTGTCAGTCACTTTTTTCTGTGTCCTTCAGAATGTCTGCCAGACTCTTTCATGTAGCAGGAACCCTGAAGGTCCATCTCACATTTAGGTAAATTCAGTAGTCATTTCCATGGGTCCTGCATGTCCATCTCACACAGCATAATGTCGTTGGAGTTTCTGTCCTGCCCAGTTCCCGCAGTTGTTAAGTCCCAAAGAAATAACACAGAAGTCTACATTAGTTATAAAGTGATTGGCTCATTAGCTCAGGCTTCTTATTAACTCCTATAATTTATATTAGGACATTATTCTTATCTGTGTTAGCCACTTGGCTCAGCACCTTTTTCAGTGAGGCAACCACATCTTGCTTCTTCTGTGGCAGGCTCACAACTGCAGAAAAAGCTTCCTTCTTCCCAGAATAAACCCGTTCCCATTGATCTGCCTCTACTTCCTGTCTGGTTGTCCTGCCTATATATTCTTCCTGGCTACTTACCAATCAGTGTGTTTATTTAAAATATAATGGACATAATATAGACAATTGTCCCATACCACCTCTCTCTCTCTCTTTCTCTCAAAACAAGAACATCCATAGTCCATTTTTAGAAGATTGTGTATGTAGTATTTCCGGCTACTTCCTGTGGGTTGTGGGTGTTAAAAATCTTATGGGGACCAAAGAAAATTTAGAATTATGATCAAGTCCTGACTGGAGTATCCTGTGTGTATTGATCATCTCAGATAACAGCCTTGAATCTGATCTGGATGTAGAACTCAGACATCTGGGCCATCTGTTTCTACTGGAGATTTCTCAAGTGGTCTTCTTTGATCAAACCTGATTTTTCTTAATTCAGAATGAATCCACAGACTCTCATTTTCTGTGGAAACAGAAGCAACTCCTCTTCTCCAAAGTAACATACCTTTTGCCTTCAATTTTGAAGTCAAGGCATTTTCAAAATATCTATCTTGGATTAATTCAGCAGCATTTATAAATAAATATCTTTTAGCAGATGTTGCTCTTTCCTCAGCATTCAAACAATTCAAAAAGAGCATAATAAGAGACAGTATCCAGATTCTCTGGGTATTTTTCATCTTTACATGGTTTTATTTTAACATCTATTTTTATTTTAAATTTTTGGCTTTTTGAGACAGGGTTTCTATATATCTTTATCCTGGAATAACTCTGTTGAACAGGCTGTCCTTGAAATCACAGATACCCACCTGCCTCTGCCTCCCAAGTACTTGGATTAAAGGTGTGTACCACCATACACAACCAGTCTCTTTCTTTTTTATTTTAAGAACTTTAACCTTTTTATTTACTCTCCCAAGCCTGCAAATATATTTAACACACTGTAAACCATTTAGAGGTTTTCTTCATCTTTGAATCTCTCATTTCTGTATATCAATCGTTTTCTGACCACATGAGTCTTTAATTTGCTAAGCAATATGGAGGGGATTAAAGCTATGGCTTTTTCGGCTGGATCCAGCCCATTCCTTAGCTTTCTGAGATTCCAGTCCCATGACAGAGATGCAGGCTGGAGCCAGGTTTATTGACACCACTCTCTGGCGTTTCCAGGTCCCTAACAGCAAGCCAGCTGCAGCAGTCTGCTCATCGACCACAGTCAAATGCTCTGTAGCTGGACCTCTTACCTGAAAGAGTCAGAGTTTTCACTGGAAGGATGGCCCAGTTAGCTGGCATTTTAAAACAACACAGCTTTTTTCCTGCTATCACTGAACACCAAAAAGCATGTGGTCAGGTTTTTATCAACACCATTTAAGTGTTTCATGGCAGAACCTCTTAAAGAGCTGCAGGGTTTTGCAGCTAAAGCTTAGTCAGGAAACCTCTCTTACATAGTAAAGCCTTCTTTACTCTATTCTTTTCTGTCTAAAATTACTCCCCACGATTGCTCATGCTTTATATGGATGCAATTGTTCATGTGGGTGACATTTGTTTTTGGGGTTTTTGTCCTGACCAGTTCCTGTAGTCGTTAAGTTCCAAAGAAATCACACAGAAGTCTACATTATTTATAAAATTCTTCCCTAATTTTCACCATATTATATAGTATTTTAGTTAAACACAAAATATCTTTCTTCAGCCCTATCTGCTTATCGCTTTTGAGAAACGAAAATAGTGCCTTCTTTGGGGATAGAAGACATAATACTAAGATGTCAATTTTAAACACATCATATAAGAATACTGAACTGGACTCAGTAGATTGTATTTATGTATGTAACAATGATGACTACAGAAATGCTAATAAATTTGAGAGGAAGTGAGGGAAGAGACAATGGAGTTTGAAGGAGGTGATGGGGCAGTAGAAATGATGTAAACATAGTATTCATGTCAAAATCTTCAAAAGATGGGTGACAATAAATTTAAAAGCAGAGGAAGGTAAAGTGTGCACAGTGTCCCAGCATTCAGGTGTATGCTTCATGACTACAGGAAAAATATCACCAGGGCCTTCTTCCCAGAACTATCATATTTCTAAACCCTTTCAATACTCTTTCTTCCCACAAATTATAGACTATTCTTTCAGATTTAAACCCATACAAATCCATCATTCATTCCAACGTCAGGGAGAGAAACTATGTACTACCAGTTCACTTATCAGAAAATAACGTAATTTCTGTCTTTTTATTTCAATTATTTGCCAATGGTAATGAACTTAAATTTCTCTCAAATATTCATAAATAGTCTCAAGTTTTTGGGCAAAATTTTCCTAACATGCTGCTATTAGGAAGTTCTATAAGTTGAAGAGAAAAGATTTGTTGAACAAAATTAGATTATTAGAAGAAATATTGTGAAGTCCATTTCTTCTGTTTCACATATTTTGTCATTAAATAAACATTATCTAATACCATACATAACCTCCATCCTTTCTGCCTAATGCCAGAATCAAAGGTCATGGAGCCAATTATCTATGGGAGAAAATTTCTAAAACTGTGAACCAATTTTTTTTAAATTATACTATTTCATAAAATTATATAATATGTTGCTATAAAATACGTATTATACATCAAAATATATCATAATTACTTTAATATATTTGTTGATTATGATAAATAAATTCTGAAAGAATTGGGTGACTGATATATACACACACACACACTCACATCTATATCAAATTGAAGACAGTGTGTTAGGAGATGTGCACATAATATGTATACATAGATGTGTGTGTGTACTGTCAAACATAACTTGAAATTACAATTTTGGAGTATATTAGGGGTCAAAAATAAAACAATGAGTCCTGAGTGTTTAATGGCTTACCTGAAGCAGATGCTCCTGACTTTGGGATGTTAAAGAATCATGAAAGATATTCTAGGTCTTGCTTTGTACATATCAGTTTAGTATCTGAGCCACAATTTTACATCAATGTCTGTGAAGAAGATGATTTACCTAGTTAATGACTTAAGATTCACAATTGATCCTTCTTTTTTGAAAATATAATCTTTTCTCATACAAAATATACCGATTATAGTTTACAGTGTTCCATTCCTTCTATTCCTCCCCCCATTTACTGTCTCTCTGAATCCACTCCCTTTCTGTCTCCCATTAGAAAATAGCAGGATTGTCATATATATGCAGAGACTCTACTTTAGTCTCATAGAGGCTCTCTGTTTATTAGTTCAGCCTTTGTGAGCCCCTAAGTTACCAGGTTGTTTGATTCTCTGGGGTTCCTTGTGATATCCTTGACACTTCTGGCTTTCACAATCCTTCCTCCTTTTGTCCAGGAGGATTCTCTGATCTCTTCCTAACAGTTGGATGTGGCTCTCTGCATTTGTTTCCAGCAGTTGCTGAATGAAGCCTCTCTGCTAACTCTTGGACTAGGCACCAGTCTATGAGTACAACAGAATATCGCTACACAACATTCCATTGACTTTTTTCTCCAGTCATATTTGTTTCTATCCTAGGTCTCTGGGCCACCCAGCCTATGGGATCTGATGTTTCAGGCAGTATCAGGGGCAGGTTCAATCTAATGGCATGGGTCTCAGTCTGGGCAAGCCATTGTTTGGCCTTTCTCATGATCTCTGTGTCCCTCTTACCCCAGCACAATCCACAGGCTGTAAAGACTGTAGGTTAAATTTTATGTGACTGGGTTGGAGTCCAAGTCCCTCTCTGGTAATCTTGCCTGGACACAGGAGATGACCAATTAAGGCTACCAGTCCCCTAAAGACAAGAGTCTTAGTTTGGGTTACCTTTGTAGATTCCTGGGAGTTTCCCCTAAACCAGGTTTCTACCTGACCCAAAAATGATACTTTTCAGTGCTCTCTTTCAGTATTCTCCCATACCTCACTTCCACATGAATTCTCATGTAACCATCCCCATCTGCCCAAGTCCAACTGAGAAATCACTTCTTTTCTCCTTCCCTGGGAGGTCTGAGTATCCAGCTTTAACCTTCCTTGTTATCTAGTCTCCCAAGGTCTAAGGATTATGGCATGTTTATCCTATACTTTACAGCTAATATTCACCTATAAGTGAGTACATGCCATGTTTGTCATTTTGGGTCTGACTTACCTCATTCAGGATAAGTTTTTTTTTTTTAGTTCCATTCATTGACCTTTAAATTCTAAGATGTTACTGTTCTTTGTAATTTTTTAATTGAAATTTATTGAGCTCTACATTTTTTTCTGCCCCCCCTCCCTACCTCTCCTCTTCCCCCTCTAACCATCCCCCAAGGTCCCCACACTTCCAATTTACTCAGGAGATCTTGTCTTTTTCTACTTCCTATGTAGATTAGATCTATGTAAATATCTCTTAGTTTCCTATTTGTAATCCAAGTTCTTTGGGGTTGTGATTTGTAGACTGGCATTCTTTGCTTTATATTTAAAAAAAAACACTTATGAGTGAGTCTATGTGATATTTGTGTTTCTATGTCTGGGTTACCTCAATCAAAATAATGTTTTCTAGCCCCATCCATTTTCCTGCAAAATTCAAGATGTCATATTTTTTTTTTTCTGTACTACATTTTCCTTTTCCATTCTTCAGTCAAGGGACATTTAAGTTGTTTTTGTTTCTTGCAATGACTAACTAACAAAGCTGCTATGACCATAGTTGAGCACATGTCCTTGCGGCACAATTGATCATCCTTTGTATATATACCCAAAAGTGGTATTACTGTGTCTTGACAAAATTTGTTTCCTAATTTTCTGAGACATCGCCACACTGACATCCAAAGTGTTTTTACCAGATTGCATTCCCACCAGCAATGCAGAAGTGTTCCCTTTTCCCCACATCCTCTCCAGCATAAGTTGTCATCAGTGTTTTTGATCTTGGCCATTTTTATAGGTGTAAGATGAAATCTCAGAGTTGTTTTGATTTGCATTTCTCTGATGACTAGGGATGTCGAATATTTCCTTAAGTGTCTTTCAGACATTTTAGATTCCTCTGTTGAGAGTTCTCTGTTTAGGTTTGTGCTTTATTTATTTTTGTTGGATTATTTGTTCTTTTGATGACCAATTTCTTGAGTTCTTTGTATATTTTGGAGATCAAACCTCTGTCTTATGTGGGGTTGGTGAAAATACTTTCCCAATCTGTAGGTTGCTGTTTTGTCTTGTTGACCATGTTCTTTGCTTTATAGAAGTGTTTTCAGTTTCAGGAAGTTCCATTTATTAATTGTTTCTCTCAGTGTCTGTGATGCTGGGGTTATATTTAGGAGGTGGTCTCCTGTGCCAATGCATTCAACTGTACTTCCCATTTCCTGTTCTATGCAGTTCAGTGTGGTTGGCTTTATGTTGAGGTCGTTGATCCATTTGGACTTGAGTTTTGTGCATGGTGATAGATGTGGGTCTATTTTTATTATTCTACATTTTGAAATCCAGTTATACCAGTACCACTTGTTAAATATGTTTTCTTTTTCCATTTGATATTTTTTGTTTCTTTGTCAAAAATCAGGGGTTCAAAGTTATATGGATTAATATCCGGGTCTTCTATTCAGTTGCACTGGCCCTCCTGTCTGTTCTTATGCCAATATCAGGCTGTTTTGAGTGCTGTAGCTCTGTAGTAGAGTTTGAAGTCAGGGATTGTGATGCCTCCAGAAGGTTGTTTTTGTTTTTGCTTTTTTTTATTGTACAAGATTGTTTTGGGTATCCTGTGTTTTTTGCTTTTCAGTATGAAGTTGTGTACCTTTCTTTTGAGGTCTGTGAAGAATTTTGCTGGGATTTTGTTGGGCATTGCGTTGAATCTGTAGATTGGTTTTGGTAAGATTGGCATTTTTTACTATGTTAATTCTGCCTACACAAGAGCATGGGAGATCTTTCCACTTTCTGGTGTCTTCTTTAATTTCTTTCTTTAAAGAATTAAAGTTCTTGTCATACAAGTCCTCTACTTGTTTGGTTCGAATTACTTCGAGATATTTTATGCTATATGTGGGTATTACGAAGGATATTGTTTCTCTGATTTCTTTCCCAGCCCTTTTATTATCTGGATGTCACTGTTTTTTAAGAGATGAGTGGGACCCCTCATAGTGGGATCAGGGACTGTCTTGACTCTTTTGTTAGCTTTTTGGGACACTATTCCTCATATTGACTTGCCGTGGTCCTCCTTAATACACAATGAGGTTCTTAGTCTTACTATATCTCAGTATGCCACTCGTTGCGGATAACATGGAATGTCTGCCTATTTATGAATAGAAAGACAGGAAGAATGGAGGGAGTGGGCATAGAGGAATGAGGGAAAACTATAGTCTTATTGAAAATGAATAAGTGTAAAAGGAAAGAAAAGAAAAATGGGATTATAAAAGATAACATTCAAACATAACAAAATAGAAGATAAGATGAAGTAAACCATTTCATATCTAATTTAGACATGGAAATGCAACAGGAGGAAACCCAATCAGGCAATAGAGTCAGAGACAGACTCATTACCATATTCAGTAGTCTGATAAAAATATCAAGCTAATTAATATCTATAATATATTCACAGATGACATGGTGTAGAACCCTGTAGGTCCTAAGCTTGCTGTTTCTGTGTCTGTGAGCTCTTATGTGACTTGCATAGTTAAATCAGGGGACCATTTTCTCCTGGTATTTTCTATCCCCTCTGACTTTTAAAATCTTTAAGCCTCCTCTACCACATAACTTCTTGAGCTCTGAGGGAAGGGAAATGATTGAGACATCTAACTCAGACTCTGTCTCTGAATAATGCCTGGCTGTGAGCCACAGCATCTTTTTTTGTCTGCTGCCAAAAAAAGCCACTTTGTTGGTGAGTGGTAAAGGCGTTGATCTATGAATATAACAGGATATCATTAGTAATCATTTATGTATGTATATATGTATATATGTATGAATGTATGTTATTTTCTGAGGCCAGTTGTATTTGATTTTACCTGAGATCCTTGGGCTATCAAGCCTCTAGTACCTTTTTCCAAAGCAGTGTCAGATATGTGTTCCTTCTTCTGAAGTATACCTTAAGATACCAACCCAGGCACAAAACTTTTAACCTACAGTTTGTTCTACTTCATATTCTAGGGCAATGATGTCAAAGAAATTATGAGAGTTGCCAACTAAAATTATTCGGATAGGATTTCAGTACTACTTATGTGATTTAAGGTGCTACGCATTTATATGTCTTACAGATTTATGGCTGATAAACTCCCTTTTAACCAGATTGTGCTTATGTAATCAGTACATATGGCAGTTTTCCAAAACCACTAACTGAACGTTATAAGTGCTGCTGTTTTTTTTAACACTGTTCCTCCAGTGACATTGGTTTCTACATCTTGTTTCTAAGCAGGAGACAACAATAGACTTACTGCCAACTGTATTTCTGAGAGATTTTGTGTAACAAACTAAGTGTGTCTTGGTGATCAAAGTCACACAAAGATTATTCAGTTTCTCTGCTCATTATGCATATGTGGATCATGGCCAGAGTACAGTATCAACGAGAAGGCTCATCAGAGAAAGTTAATGTTTCAAAGTTCATGTGATCATTCTTCAGATTCTCTTCCTGACCTTAGAAGATGGATACAATGGTGAACAATTCCCAATATTTGAGAATTCAAAAATAATTTGAAGTATACATACCTATGAAGTAACATTTCCCAATCATTCTTTTTGATAAATATTATGCGAAATATTATCCCAAACACTGACAAGAATGAATGTACTATAGGTGAACATGCCTGTGAATATAAACTAAAGAGAATAGAAAGGGGCACTAATAAAACCTTTGTTATAAAACTGCTTTATATGCAAATATGGAGATATTAATTTAATTCTTAGCAGTCACATAAAAATAGGAAAGTTGTAGTAAAACTTAAAATCTCAGTATTTTAGAGGCATGATTGGACAACTTTTGGGTTCACAATAACCGAATCAAAGAGGTGTAGGCTCAGTGAAAATTTTTATTCAAAGTAAAATAATACATGAGTTAAAGATGAGGAGATCAATAATTAAGAGTCCCTGTTGGTCTTCCAGATGATCAGAGTTTGGTTTGTAGAACCCGCACTGGATAGCTTGCAACCATCTCATCTCAAACATCAGCTCTATGGGATTAAGCATTGCTTTTGTATTTGTCAGCAAACACACAAACATAAAACACTTGGACCCACACACACTTGCATGCACACACATATACATAAGAAAAATAAAACAAGCATTATTAAAAGAATCAGAGGAATATAAGAAGACACCTGGTGTTACTACATGCACAAGAAAAAAACTAAATCAAAAATTGTGTATAGCAAACACATGATACAATCTCAAATACATGAATTTAGATTTTTAGAGGGGTCTTGGCCATAGAAAGAGAGCAACACTAGCAAGTAGGTGAACTTAATCAGCAAAACCTCTGCAGATAAAGAGTTATGTTCGTTACCAATGTCTCCTTACTTCAGTCCCTTTGCTATTTAACTTTCTCCTTGTTCTTTTCATTTATTACAAATCCCCATAAAGGACTAAAAAAATATTAGAACCAACTGCAAAATAATCAAAAACTGCTGAACGAATATGTTGAAGACTGTAGTCTGGGAATGTTGCCAATGCATCAATGAATGCTGAAATTATTAATTCTAATATTAAGTGTTTACACACACACACACACACACACACACACACACACACACACACACACACACATCCAAACTAGAATATACAGGATAATTTGAGAGTGGGATGTTGGAAGTGGACTCAGGCTAAGTTTAAGGATGGAATGGAGGGTTGGTATGATAAAAATGCATTGTACTCTTGTACTAAATTCTCAAAAATACAAACAGTGAAATGGTAGCCAACATCATCATTTATTTACATATATTTTTATTGAATTATAATGTACATAAGATAAAAATTGTGACATGTGATACTTATCTGAATAAAGCAGTATTCAATATTGCATGAAAATGTAGACAAAGAAAAATCAGAACAATAATAGAAAAAACAAGCATATCACAGCAAAAGAATAAGAGTTCAGTTTTCAAAATAACATGTTTTCAAATAACAGAATCCCTAAGATTGTCCTACTCCAAATATAAAAATTCTTACAAATGTGACATTAAAGGCAGATATCTTACCTAAATAAATAAATTCCCTAATGGACATTTCTGCAAGTACCCACATGAAGCCTGCAGCAAGCACATAAATGTTATCAATATGTTACTCTAAAGGTACTACAGGTCTAAGCAGCCTAAGGATCTTGCTATAACGTGGAGAAATAATTTTAAAAAACAAAAAAGTTAAGAAAAATGCATCAATGGCAGCGAGATACTGACCTGTACACTGATTCAGTAGGTTTCTGAAGACCTGATTTTGTTTTTCTGTCGCAGATTTAGAAATGAGCACTGTTCTCTTGCACAGCCCTCCTTAAATTTTAATCACTTAATCAGAGCAGCTGTTGATCTAACACCGTCTCTTCCCCAGTTCACCTTTCTATAAACCATATATGATCACACAAATGTCACCTTGAGAATGGGTGAATAAATGTAATAGCAAGGAATTGAAAATATTTTACCCATGTGTTTATGGGCACAGTTTTCTAATCAGACTAGTTCAATGACAGGTCAATATTTTTGGACTCATATTCGTCTGAGTGGGTTCTTTCTGGAAATTGTAAAGGGAAGATTTCTTGGGGAAATTGTCTTCCAGGGGAATTAAAGGGTTGAATCCATCCATGTTTTCCATTTTACCAGTGTTATGTGTGATGATGTGGTCGTTATATCGTTCTGAAATAAGCTGTTATTATGTTACAAGATTTATCTGGATAGTCTCTATTCTTTGGTTTTGGGACAATCTGTAAAAATTGTCATCAATTTCCTTGTGAGACAAATCCCCTGTGTTCAAGGCTCCATGACAGTCTAGCTGGATTTTCTTGTTCTCTAAATGTGATTATGGCTGTGAGTATATGTGAGAGTTGGCTGCCTCATGCCTGTGAAAACAATGCTTAATGTAGAAGGTTGTACTGTAAGCACAGAAATTAGAAAGTCATGTGAATTATTATAAATCACCTGAAAGTAAATAATTGACACTTCAGATTTCCATAATCATGGTAAGCATCGATGATTGAACATTAATTTGAGCTTTATTGTCTATTTTTCAGGAATGAGTTGTGAGATGAAATGGGTGAGAAAACCTATGCAGCTTCATGTGTATAAAGTGAAGGTTGCTAAGGATGTGCGGCCCTCATCTCAGCAGAAAGACATGCAAGTCAGGCCCCTAACACTCTCCTTCCAGGATCTAAGTCACAAGAGTCAGTTTCTATATAAATACACAATGATGGTGGAGATAAACTAGACCTATAGATAGTGAAGCACTAGTCCTGACTCTGAGGTGCCATGAGGTTCAGTGTTCACTCATTGATCATCCCAGGCTTTTATTCCTAGTTTTTGAGAACATCTATAACACACATTACCGGCACCTACCATCTTCTGACTTCCCTGGGCAAGAGGCTTACATGTAGTGAACAAACATAATTGCAAACCAATACAAAAAGACACACAATAAATAATTATAAAACTATTTCAGGAAAAGAAAATTGTTTGGATATGTTAAAATATTCTGCTTCCTTCATTTCATTAACAGTTAATATCTGGTATTCTTCCTGTAATGCAAAATGAGAGTTTCTATTAACCGTTTTTGATTAATGCTGTCCAGGATCTATTGCCAAGAATGTACTGTCTAATAATTTTTTAAGGGTGAATTTCTATACTTTACTTGTTTTGTGAATGTATGAACTGTTATACAGACCACAGTAATGACTGAGGTCTGATATGGAAATCATCATATAATCATACATGTGAAATGAAGCAACAGAGATCTAATGTGGAAAATGCACTGATATTTCATCGGCGGGAACAATACACAAGGGAGATTCCATTACAATTTCTGTTTCCTTTTCTTTTTTTCTCACACCATTTTCATATGCTTCTTTGGAAGAGATGATGTAGTTAATGTAGCAAAATTGTAAGAACTTATAAAAAATGAAAACTCAGAAAATTAGTGATTTTGCTTGAATTTCTCTCCTATTTTTTTAAAAAAATCCAAATGTTATTATAACATTTCCATACTAACCTGCAAAATTAAAGTAAAACAAAATACTTAATGACTGTAGTCATTTTGGAGATCGACTACTATGATTTTACTATGAGGAAGAGTCTTCAGGATTAAGTATTAATTTGCTTCTTCAAAGCCTCCTTCCATTTGGAGACAGCTTTTTAAAGGGAGGCTCCTCTAAGCCTACTCAGTTCCCATGTGGACTCTCATTGTTTTCTTGCCCTAAACAATAAACACCAACATCTTCAAGGTTTCAATTATTTACTAAGTGACTCTTTGGCAAATAAACAAAGTGTTGAACTCTGAATTACAATGTTTGATTCAAAGTTTTCTAAGAAAATAAGAAAATCCAAAACTTTGAGTAAAAGGGTAGAGGCAAAGTTATAGGACCAATTAGGGAAAAATGTTAACAGAAACGATCAAGTGTTAGGCTATATTAATTGAGGATATGAAGTGTTCTACCCCTGAATTTGTTTTAAAGCATAGTATAGAAAGTTTATTGAAACTTGGATAACTTTTAGTGGTCTTTTGTAATATGTATACATGAATATGGAGAATGTATGACATTTTATCATCAAATCTCATGTTAAAATCACTTTGATAGAGAATTACAAAATAAGAGAGTCATTGAAAATATCAAAAGAACAATAAAGGACAAATGCATACACTAACTTCTAAAGAAGTGGCAGTGACATTTACAGTTTCAAAATTAGATCAATATAGATAAATGATAGCTTATAATATTAAAGAGGAAATGTGAAAAACTGTTTCAGGATGCTAATAATGTCATAAAATTAAATAGTTCCTTACAAACAAACTCCTACCTATTTTTTAGGAGAAAGTAACTAAACAATTTGAAAATAAGAAAAGGTTAATGAGCAAGAATCAAAACTGATAGGAAGAGGAATCAGTAAACATTTTCACTCCTGGCTACAAGTTGGAAGACCTGACATTGTTGGTAAATTTCCAACAGCCAGTTTAAATGGACTCAAGCAGAGACACTGGAAAACAGACTGAGAGGATCACCACTGTTTTGCACATCAAGACCTCACAATGGGGAACAAAGGGGGAAAGCTCCAGTTGGTGTTTAGGTCCCACCCACCAGGTACAGGGGCCCTCCATGCGCCAGCTCTACTGGTATTCAGTGAAAATGATTTCAGCAGGGTTGTAGGGGCCTGAACACCACCTGGAGAATGCATCAAATACAGATACCACTCTATCCTATTTATCACACACTAAAATGCATGAAACCTTTAACTTAATTGATTCTCCTAGGTTTGCCAGCAAGAACCACTGTAGACAAAAATATTTATGGAAATATAGCACACATAGTCAGCCAGTCAAAAATTAATTTTATAACACCAGGTGAACTGAATAAATTTGAGAGCTAAATATGAACAGTCTGTGTATGCATGCCCATATATTCTTGTTCTTCCTTGTTTGTAAATAAAATAAAAAAAATCAGACTTATAGTATTCACTTTAAGAAGCAGTCAAAAAAGATGACATGCACCAGAATTCCTTATTTCTTTATATGAAGCATAAGCAATATCACTCTACTCCAGTCATTATTTCTTACCTTTCAATATTGAAACAAAACTTTTAAGAGTTCAGCTGAACTAAACATTGTACCTTGCTCCAGTTCTCATTTAGGAAATTTTAAATGACATTTCCTTAGGCATCTTCATTATAAAGGGCGATAGGTGGCGCTGTGAGCACGGGAGTCACTGACTCCCCAGAACATAATGAGCCATGGAAGTCTGACATGCCCCTTTAAGGCAGTGGTTCTCAAGCTCATATACCTGTTATACTTTACTAGTTCCTCATGTTATGGTGACCCCCCCAAGCATAAAATTATTTAGCTTTGACTCTATAATGGTACTATTATGCTATTATGAGTTAATGTAACTATCTGATACACAGGATATCTTTTATGCTACCCAAAAAGGGTTTAACCCATAGGTTAAAAACTACTGCTTCAAGCTAAGGAAAAAATCTGAACACCAACCATAATCGTCTCCTTATCAGAGGAGAGTTTATGTTCATCTTAAAATCTGTGACAGAGAAACACAGGTAAATCAAAAGAAGTTTCAACTCTGAAAAGTATATCATTTTTCCTGTCTTTTATCCTCATGCTGTTGCAATTTCTCCTATTGCATATACTTTCTTTCCTTTTACAAGATATTCCTGAAGCACTCCCTTTTCTTTCCTTTCCTTCCCTTCCCTTTCCTTTCCTTTCCCTTTCTTTCTGTCTGTCTGTCTTTCTGTCTTTCTCTCTCTCTCTCTCTCTCTCTCTCTCTCTCTCTCTTTCTCTTTTTCTTTTCTTCTTCCTTCTTTCCTTCCTTTCTTCTTTCCTTTCTTTTCTCTTGTTTTCTTTCTTTCACATAGGCATTTTTAGTTATAGATGGAACAGCACACATACAAAGGTAAAAATGACTGAAGCCAAGGTAGACAGATACAGAGAAAGTCAACTAAATAAAAATGAGGCAGCCAAAGCCATGACTGAGTAGCCTTCCAGTAGCTTCAGTGCCATTTAATTCTCATGATTTCAAGCACTACCCCATAATCTGTGCATGAGATGCTCAGTAGGAAGGAAGGAGAGATTTGAGACAGTGAGATTGGAATAGAGCACAAAGGAGAGAATAATAATGTGCAATCCAAAAGAAAGTAGGAGGTTACTTTGAGAGAGTACTTGGTCAGGAGAGAAGGGAATTGGAAGACCTAGACTCTAGTTCCTAGACAGCAGGCAAGAAGAGGAGCCTGAATCAGATGCTTATCCTTTACATCTGACATCATGAAGGTGCTCCATGCTTTCAAAGATATAGTAAGGCTCTTTAGGTGTCAGCTCTTCACATTATCCAGCAAGGGACAATATGCCAGCAGTCTGAACTATACACCTTGTCTATTCAGGCCTAATCCTGAAGTATGATGGGAAGAGACAAGGTGATGTCCACATTCAAATCTGCATTATATGTTTTCCATGGCAAAATGTTACTCTGTATCCCTCTTTTAAGCAATCAGCCTCAAAGGAGTTTAATTGATTGTTAACCATTGTGCTATTTTGCATATGACATGACAGCAAACAGGATCCTGCATCAGTACACTGTGTGTTTCTGGAGGGTAATACACATTAGAATCCCCTTCAGAAATTAGGCATTAGGTTTTGTATTTGATGTGACTATGTAAATCCTGTTGAAATGAGCATTATCATTTTGTATTCTTTGGTCTTTTCATTTCTTTTTTTCCAAAAATTTTGGGAGAATTTTGGAATCCATCTTCCTGTTTTGTCAAATGCTAGATGGCGCTGTGAGCACAGTGGTCATTAATTTATCAAGTTTTGTATTGCATGTGCTTTAAAGAGCAGTAATGTCATCTAGAGTGCTTAAAATAGCTTGTCACCTTCTATTTATTTAATAAAAGATCTATGAAGACTAAAAG
Organism: Myodes glareolus; assembly: GCF_982192425.1. NCBI lineage: Eukaryota > Metazoa > Chordata > Mammalia > Rodentia > Cricetidae > Myodes > Myodes glareolus. The sequence continues at coordinate 37,464,197 of NC_142049.1, forward strand.
GAGAATTACACTGGGAACATATTTTTTTTCTCACCATTTCCCTGTGTTTGATTTTTGTAGTTCTTTACTTGATCTACCCTCATATTTTTAACTTTCCCTCTCTAAAATCTAACCATAAACTTCATGGTTTACTTTCCCCCACCAATCAATTATACAGGTTAGTTAAATTTATTTAAGAAACAATATTCTGTGTACCACATCTGTGCAATATCAAAGGAGGTTAGAACAGTGGCACATCAGACCCCCTGGAACAGCAGACACAGATGGCTTTAATCTGACATATGTGTACTAGAAATTGAACCCAGATCTTTTCGACAAGCAGCCTGTGTTCTTAACTGCTGATTCATTTATTCACGTCACAAGACAGTTTTTTAAGGATGACCTTAATCACTCATATTAACAATAAGGCACAGTGTAAACTCTTCTTGAACAGAAAGATTTGAATGCTTCCTTCACAGTCGAGATGCTGGAAACTGAAGAGTGATTTCCTAATGTGAAGGTAAGAATACAAGAGGCCAGAGATATGTTGCATGTCTACTTAGATAACTGAAGTAATTTCATTATCTGGTGATAGTGACTCAAAACAAGATGATATCTCATCACTGACAATCCTTCAGCTCGACTCTCCCTTAGTGCTAAATAATTTTCCATTCACTGGCTCGAGTATAAACAAATTCAAGAACTTATGTGTACTCTGATATAACCTTAGTCTCCCAAACAAGATTATTAATTAAGTTCCTATCATAATGGTTAACTTGCTTCCTGCTTTACCAGGAAGCTTTACCAGCTTCACACTTCATTCTCTCTCTCTCTCTCTCTCTCTCTCTCTCTCTCTCTCTCTCTCTCTCTCTCTCTCTCACACACACACACACACACACACACACACACACACACACACACACACACAATGTTCTGCTGCATAATTTAAGATTTATTATGTGCCATGATACTTGATAGTGAATAATGTTGCACGGAAACAAGTACCTTCTATAAAAGTGTATCTCTTGCTTTCTATTTGGAGACATATTGGTAGAAAAAAATAATGGTATCAAGATAAAAGCAAAATGTGTTAGACATCCACACGTAATTAGGAATTCAAGTCTAACATATTTTTAAGCGACAAACCTGTTGAAAATTCAATGCAAAAACTTCATTTTCTAAATAAGAGGCATATGGATGCATAAGATGAAAGTTTTCCCCCACAGCATTAACGGTAGGGTTAAAAAAAGCAAAAGGCTATCTTTAGGTCTTATTTATAAATCTTCATCTGACAGTAAATTCATGATTTAAGCGATTTAGGTAGGACCTAAAATTTAAAATGGAAGAGAAAAGTGCTCAATGCCAAACTCCTTTGATCTGGAAGTACGACTGTGTTTAGAGCGTTGGGGAAATCGCGAATAAAGAGAAACTTTGATTTAAACAACGAATTCCCCACAGAAAGATGCCAGATCTCCTACGACCTGGAAGAGCGACTGTGTTTCCCGATTCGGGAAAACGGCAAGGAAAACGTAACTTTCGTTTAAACAATAGAATTCCGAGCTCATAGCTAACTAGGCTGCAACCAGGAAATGTGTTGTTGTTTGCTGCTCGGGGGAAACCGCAAAGACAGAGAAACTTTGGTCCCTGTAGTTTCCTCTCCTTTTCTTTGCATCTTAGTCCGCGGGATGCACTTCCGGTAGCGCGTCTTTCTGAGGGATGAAGGGACAATGAAACCTTTAACAGCTTTGGGGAAGCTAGTGAAAGGTAAAGGAGATGGGTGTCTAAATCCACGCCTCAGAATAATCTAGGAATATGTTTACAAAATAATTTTAATAACGAAGGAGAACATCGCTATAAAGAACATCACAGCCCTGTGACTTGGACGGAAGGAGGCTGAATAGGAAAGATGAGACCACAGGGAATGAAGTTTTATTTTTGTGATTTCGCCAAGCATCACATTTTGAGATATAGTTTATCTAGAAACAATTAAATTATCAATGATAGAAAATTATAATACATAAACTATATGTTCCAATAAATTTTACTTAATTTGATATTTTAATGTCAATTAAAAACATTCCATTTAAACAAATACAGTAAAGAACATACCTCATTCTTTAACAAATACCCATGATTTACTCCTCTAGCAGCTGTAGATTCTACATAGTAATGCAGAAAACAAATTGAAGCTTAGAAAGCAAAGGAATACAGATCCCTCTCTCCTGTTAGAATCATGGCATCACTCAAACTAAGCAACTGGCCTACTATGGAACTGTATGTCCATACACATGTGGGTTTTAAGTTTTTGATTTGGATACGGACACATTTTGTATGTTGCTAAGTAGTAACTATGTGAATTGGGAAACACTGGATAGTATTGTTATGAATGAATTCATTGCTATTTTATGGAAAAACTAGCCTGTGTGTTTCAAGATTACCAACACATTGTAAATGTCTCTGTATGAGTATATTTAAAGCAGACAGAATTCTATTAGCACATGTAATTCATGGTGTAATAAAGTTTAGAGCACATCTTTCCAAGCTTCTATTGGTATTTAGATTCAGCTTTAAGAAGTCAGGTATATTTGTAATGTTTGCTTTATCTCTTTTCCCACCATTTTCCCACAAAGCTTTAATACACTTTCTGTATTCTTTATGTTGAACGGTTTCATAATTATATGCCAAAGATACTGTCTTTTCTGTATCAAAAAAATGATTTTTGTGTTTATGTATTTCTTGTAATTTTATGGACAACTTTTTCTTTAGGTTAGGAATTTTTTCTTTTAACATTATTTTGAAAGATTTTCTAGGATTTTGAGCTAGGATTCTTCTTCCTCTATTCCTATTATTCTAAGGACCATGTTCATAGTGTCTTGGATGTTCTGGATGTTTTATGTTAGGAATATTAGATTTACTGTTTTCTTTGCCTCATATATTCATGTCTTCTAATGCATCACCAATGTCTGATATTCTTTCTTCCATCTTTTGTTTTCTGTTAGCCAAGCCTACTTCTGTAGTTTTTATTTGAACCTGTAAGTTTTTCGTTTCCACCATTCCCCCAGATTGTGTTTTCTTAATTGTTCTACTTTGTTTTCCAATCCTTGAACAGATGCATTCTTTTATCTACACCGTTTGATTTTTATTTTCCTGGAGTCCTTCAAATGATGTATTCATTTTCTCTTTAAGAACCTCTATTATCTTCATATAGGCAGTCATGCCACTTTCCTGTGCTTGAGCAATGCTGAAGTATTCTGGGACTACTGTGATGGGGTCACTGCTCTGTAGTAGACATATATACCCCTCACTATTATTGTCTGTATTTTTTTATTGATTTTATTGAGCTCTACATTTTTTTCTGCTCCCCTCCATGCCTCTCTCCTCCCCTTCAACCATCTCCCATGGTTCCCATGCTCCCAGTTTATTCAAGTGATCCTGTCTTTATCTACTTTCCGATGGTCTGTCTTTTTATGCTGCTATCCAGGCATCTTGGATTGAGATGATGACAGATGTATGCATTGATTTCTGGTTTTGTCTTTGTTGGTTATCTGTTTTCCTTTCGTGTTTCTGCTTCCTCTCTTTCCATGCCCAACTCAGTTGTTTACTCACAGGTAATCCCTGCTGATGTTGAATGCTGTGATAGTGAGAGGAGTTGGTGCAGGAAAGTGGGAGGAGAAGATCTTTGTGATCCTTTGATAATGGTTAGAGATGAAAGAGACACCACAGCTGGTGTTCTGCTAAAGAATCAGGGGTGATAGTGGGAAAATAGGGATCAGATAAATGGAGTGATAGATTAATCTCCATAGTTACCTTATCTGGTTTTCTGTCTGGAGTGGTTTTTGAGTTAGTACTGGTCCCTGCTGGAATTTGAGACTGGAATAAAGCAGAGTCATGAAAGGAACTTGGGAGAGGAAAGTTTGTGTAATTCAAAGAAGACATGGTAAGCCTGGGGGAGGAATACAGAAGCAAGTGCAGTACTAGGGATGAGAATGAGGAATAGGGTTTGTCAGAGAGGAGGGAATGGTAAAGGCCTTTGGTAAGGTTACCTGTTTCCCTGACCTACTCAACTGTTGAGATTTCAGTGAAAGTATGGTGTTAAAGGTTGGGATAATGGGATGATTTGGGAGAAGGAAAATTGAAGGAGAAGATCTTTGTGATACTTTGGGGGTGCGGTCAGATAGAAAAGAAAGACCTCAGCAGGTATTCTTTTACAGGGATATTAATTAGACTGTGAGAATGGGATTGGTGAGAGAAATTCAAAGGAGATTTGAAGTAAGCCTATCAACTTCCCATGCAGGCGTTTCATGACAATCTCTTAACTATAATATCTTGTAAAGTAAAAATTAAAAAGGAGATCACATGCTTCTAACATAAATTGAAGCATGATATACGTTACATTTTCTAAAGGGAAAAAATATGTATAGTGATGAAGTTCTGGACCAAAGCAAGACTGAAAACTAGCTGAGAAATCGTCATATTCTTTAAGTCTATATTCAATATCACAACATTGTAGGTGGCCAGTATTTTTGGGTGGACTGTTGTCTCCCTAATAATGATATTGAGACTTATTATTAATTATAAAAAAAACTTGGTCAATAGCTTAGGATTGATTCTAACTAGTTCTTAAATTTAAATTATCTCAATTTTTAAATTTTTCATTAGTATTTACTATTTTTTTTTTTTACAAACAACACCTTTCCTCTCCCTTCTATTTTTCTGCTCCACCCACCTTCTTCCCAGTCCAGCCCACATGTACTCCTCAGACAGGGTGACACCTCCCATGGGAAGTCAAAAAATTCTGTCACCTCACTTGCAGCATATTAAGGCCTTTGTCCCTGTATCTAGGATAAGGAAGATATCCCTCCACAGGGAATGGGCTCCAAAGAGCCATTTCATTCACTAGCGATAAATGCTGGTTAAACTGTTAGTGGTCCCACAAACTGCCCATGCCACAAAACTGTCCCACACACTCAGACTAGTTTGGTCTTATCTAGTTTACCAAGATGTCAGTCTAGAATCAGTGAGCTCTCACTTACTCAGGTAGTTGTTTCTGTGGGTTTTCCCATCATGATCTTGGCCCCCTTTGACAATAATATCATCTTCCCTCTCTATGAATGGACTTAAGAGCTCACCCCAGTGCTTAACTGTGCATCTCTGCATCTGCTTCCATTAGTTACTGGATGAAGGAGCTATAATGACATTAAGGTAATAATGAATCTTATTATAGGGTAAGGCCAGTTAAGGTACTGTGTCTACTAATGCTTAAATTCTTAGATGGATACATCCTGAGAATTTTGCTAGTGCCTGGATTCCTGAAAACCCCATAATGACTCCTACTTTCAAGGTATCTCTTTCCTCTCTCTTGTTCTCTGTCCTTCACCAAACTCAACCTTACAGATTCCTCTTGTTCTCTACCCCACTCCACTTTTACCCTCCCCACTCCTCGACCACCCTTCCACCTCCCACCACGATTCAAATTTTCTAAAGAGACTTTTCTGCCTCCTTTTCCTGAGGGGATACATGTATGTTCTTCTTAGGTTTCTTTTTGTTTCCTGTCTTCTCTGGGGTTGTGGAGAGCAGCCTGGTCATACATTGCTTTATGTCTAATATTCACTTATGAGAGAGTATATACCATATTTGTCTTTCTTTGTCTGGTAACTTCACTCAGGTTGGCTTTTGAACTCCATCCATTTTCCAGAAAATTTCCAAATTATTTGTACCTTGAATAACAATCCATTGTGTAAACATATCACATGTTCTTTATCCATTCTTCAGTTGAGTAGCATTTAGGTAGTTTCCAGGTCCTGCCTATTACAAATAATGCTGCTCTGAACATAGTTGAGTAAATGTCCTTGTATTACGAGTTTGCATCCTTTGGGTATATGTCCAAAGTAGTGTTGCTGTGTTTTGAGGTAGATAAACTCCCAATTTTCTTTGAAACTGCTGCACTGATGTTCCAAGTGGCTATACAAGAATACACTCTCACCAACTATGGAGGAGTTCTCCCTTACTCCACATCTCTTCCAACGTAAGCTTTCGTTAGTTTTTTTATTATTTTTTTTTGTCCTTAGCCTACCTAACAAGTGTAAGATTGAATTTCAGAGTCATTTTGATTTGGATTTTCCTGATACCTAAGAATGTTGAGCAATTTCTTAAGTGCCTTTCAGCCATTGGAGATTTCCTTGTTGAAAATTCTGCTTAAATCTGAACTCCATTTCAAACTGAATTATTTGATATTTTGATATACAGATTCTTGAGTTCTTTTTATTTTTTGGACTTCAGTCCTCTGTCAGAAGTGGAGTGGGTGAAGATTTTTTTCCCTATCTGTATATTCTGTCTTATTGATTGTGACCTTTCACTTACAGAAGTTTTCAATTTCAGGATGTTCGTTTTTTATTTGTTGATCTCAAAGAATGTGCTACTAGTCTTATGTTCAAGGAGTGGTTTCCTGTGTCAATGTATTCAAGTGTACTTCCCACTTTCTCTCCTATGAGGTTCATTGTGGCTGATTTTATGCTCAGGTCTTTGATCATTTGAACTTGAGTTTTGTGCATGGGGATATATGCATTCTTAAGCATCTCGACATCTAGTTTAGCTGTCACCATTTGTTGAAACAGCTTTTTTTTCTAATGTAGAATCTAGCTTCTCTTTCAAACATCAGTTGTTCATAGGTGTATAATTAATATCAGGTTATTCAATTCTTTTCCATTGTTCCACACATCTGTTTTAATACCAGTACCAAAATAGGGGGAAATACTGTAGACCATTCATTTACATTGTGTGAAGATGTTTCATTATGAATGTTTAATAAATAGTGATACACTCAATATCTAGCCTGGATTTTTGTCTCAGAAAAAATACTGGTAACAAGAAGGGCAGTGTAACAAGGAGATGTCAGGACTCAGAGGAAGGAACACGGTAGAGGTAACAAAACCATGACACAGAAAATAACTGAATAGAAATGAGGTAATATTGCCATTTTTACTGTGTTGAACCTACCTTTCCAATAGCATGCTAGGTTCTTTCATTTTCTAATATTTACTCCAATTTCTTTCCTTAAAGAAAGAAATTGAAGAAAACACCAGAAAACTTTAAACAGAAAAAGCCAAAAAATATCCTGCACAATAAAGGAACTTTTGGAGGCATCACCATCCCTGACCTCAAACTTTACTATAAAGCTAGAATTATGAAAACAACCTGGTACTTTTATAAAAACAGACATGAGGATCATTGGAATTGAACTGAATACCCAAATGTCGATCCACATGCCTAAGAACATTGATTTTTGACTAAGAAGCAAAAATATATAATGGAAAAATAGATCATATTCAGCAAATAGTGCTGGCAGAACTTGATATTAACATGTAGAATATACCTGACTTCGAACAGAAGAGTGAGTTGTGAAATATACCAGGAACTCAAGAAGTCTGGCATCAAAAGACCAAATAATCCAATAGAAAAATTGTGGTAGAGACATAAACAGGGAACTTTCAACAGATGACTCTAAAATGGCTGACAGACACTTAAGAAAATGCTCAACATCCTTAAGCATCAGAGAAATGCAAATCAAACCAACTCTAAGTTTTCATCTTTTATGTAGTATAATGGTCAAGATCAAAATACCAAGAATAGCTTATGCTGGACAGAAAGCAGAGTAATGGGGGAACAGTCCTCCATTCCTGGTGAGAGCAAACTTGTACAGCCACTTTGGGAATCATTAATGCAATTTCTCAGAAAATTAGGAAACAATTTATCTCCAGACCAAGTCACACCACTATTGACTGTATACCTAAAGGATGCTCAATTCTACCCCAAGGATATGTGCTCAACTATTTTCATAGTAGCATTATTCATAATAGTCACAACCTGGAAACAAACTAGATTCCCCTCAATTAAAGAACAGATAAAGAAAACATGGTACATATACACAATGGATTTCTACTCAGTGCTGGTGCGGGAGAATTATCTGTATTCTGTCAATCATATTTTAATAAAGCGCTGATTGGCCAGGCAGGCAGTATAGGCGGGAAAGCCAGAAAGCCAGAAAGTAGGGGTGGAGCAAAGAGACTGGGAGTATTCTGGAAGCAGAAGCTTCCTCTGCCACTCCTGCGCAGACCACCGAAGAGGCAGCATGTAACTTGTCCACATGTACGGAGCCATGTGCTAACATAGATAAGGATAATGGGGTAACATAAGTTATAAGAGTTAACAAGAGGCCTGACCTAATGGGTCAATCAGTTTATAACCTAATGTAGACTCCGTGTGATTTTCTTTGGGATTTGCCTGTTGTGGGGTACCCGGGTGGGACAGAAACCCCAACAAGCAGGCCCCTCATGTTACACAGTACTAAAAAATAATGAGTTCTTGAAATTTGCAAAGAAATGGATGGATCTAGAAAAAAACATATTGTATAAACTATCCCATACTCAGAAAGAAAAATATATTATGTACCCATTCATACGTTTTTAGACATAAAACAAAGAATAAATATTCTACAGTCCACAATCCCAGAAAACTGAGACAACTGGAGTCCCCTAAGAGAGATACACATGGGACTATATATAAAGGAGAAAAATGCAAAATTTCCTGAGTAAATTGGGAGCATGATGGTCATTGGAGAGGGTAAAAGTTGAGAGGGGAGGGAGGGAAGGGAGAGGAGAAAAATGTGTAGTGCAATAGAAACAATAAAAAGGAAAAAGAGAGGATAAATAGAATAACAATTTAATTAAAGGAAGTTTGAATTATGACAAAAATTATAACATTGTGAAATTTGTAGGTATATGTATATAACTAGGAAACAAAGTCATCCCAAGTAAGGTAACCAAGTCCCAGAAAGACAGACACAGTATATATTCACTTATAAGTGGGTATTAGATGTAAAGCAAAGGATAACCAGGCTACAATCCACAACCCCTGAGAAAGTAGGTAACAAGGAGGACTTTAATATGATGTACATGGATTCCCCTGTGAAACAGAGATGGACAACATTGCCTGAATAAATTTGGAGAAGCAGAAGGAGGGGTAAAGGTGAGAGGGGAAGCAAAAATGAGGGGAAAAAAGACAGTTGAGTTGGAGGAACAGACAGGGAGAGCAAGGAAAGAGATTATCTTGTTATTGGGAGCAATTATGGGATTAGGGAGAAATCTGGTGCTAGGGAAACTCTCAGGAATCTACAAGGAAGACAACAGCTAAAATGCTCAACAGTGGTGAAGGGGGTGACTGAACTGGCCTCCCTTGTAATCAGATTGATAACCACCATAACTGTCATTACAGAATCTTCATTCAATAACTGATGTAAGTAGATGCAGAGATCCACAGATAAGCACTAGGCTGAGCTCCCAGAGTCCAATCATAGAAAGTGGAGAGAGATTACATGAGTAAATGGTTCTGAATCCTGATGGGGAAAGTCACAGAGACTGCTGGCCCTAGGTTGTGTGAGCTCACTGAATCTGTACTGATTGCTGGGGAAGCTGCATACGAACAAACTTGGCCCAATGAATGAGGCTGACAGTTCTGTGGTTTGGGCAGTCTGTGGGTCAACTGACAGTGTGACCAGGTATTATTCCTACTACATATAATGCTTTTTGGAGTCTATTTCCTATGGAAGGATAACTGCTTAGCCTTGATAGAGGGAGTAGGTGCTTGTTCCTGTCTCAACTTGATATGCCAGACTTTGTTGACTCCTCATGGGATTCCTTATCCTTTCTGAGCAGTGGATGGGCATTGGGTCAGAGGAAGGTAGGTAGGAGCAGGAGGAGAGGAGGGAGGTGGAAATGAGGTTCTTATTCAAAATGAAAAAAAACTATTTTTCAATAAAAATTACAAAAGGAATAAAACAATCAAGTACACACATCATTGCTCCATTTGTACTCTGCTATCAATAATATATCTGAAGTAGACGACATAGTGAAGTCTGGAGTGGGAGTGGTCTTAGGCATTGGGGGAGGAATTACAGCAGAGCCAAGATGCCAAAAAAATAAACACAAAGATGGTGGTGACAGAGTATAGAGCACATAGAACCATCAAAACTGTAGAGCATGGTTCCATTTCCAAATTTATCACTCAGCAAAACTACAAAAGCTAGCTTTCACAATGAAATTTTCATCCTCTGTGTGCTCAGGCCTAGACTTTTAGGTCCATGGCAGTACCTTTTGCTTCTCACTAGGCTATTTTCCAATTTGCAAGAAGGTCTTCTGATTTTTTCCTCAAGAGCAATGGATCCATTTGATGGTCAAAAAATTTGTGGGAGGATTAGCTGTCATCCTCTATGATGCATCTGTGGTTGTTTTTATTAGTTCTGGGTATAAAGTGAAATTTAAGCTCCTAGGAGGACCAAGATGTCAGAATTTTCCCTGAGAGAGAATTAATTGTATTAGAATCTGAGGAACTGGGAGAGAATATCTAGTGGCTAAAAAGAAAGAGGTGAGGAAAAATAAAGAAAGCAAGTATAGAAAGTAGAAGAGAGAGAGGATGGAGAATAGAAAGAAGGAGAAAAGTCTTTCATAATAATGAGCATAAATAGGTATCAAAGATAAAAAATAGAAAGAAGAAAGAAGAGAACATGAATGAAAGCAACAGCCAGAATCATGAGAATCTCTACGAGGACAAGGCCAGCCTGGCTTACAGAGTCAGTTACAGGACAGCCAGTGATACACAGAGAAACTTGGTGCGGGAGAATTGTCTGTATTCTGTCAATCATATTTTAATAAAACGCTGATTGGCCAGGCAGGCAGTATAGGCGGGAAAGCCAGGCAGGAAGTAGAGGTGATGCAATGAGAACAGGAGAATTCTGGGAAGCAAGGAGGTTCCTCTGCCATTCCTGCGCAGACCACCAAAGAGGCAACATATAAGCTGTCACAGTGAGAAAGGTACTGAGCCCATGTGGCTAACATAGATAAGGATAATGGGGGTAATATATGTTATAGGAGTTTACAAGAAGTCTGACCTAATGGGCCAGTCAGCTTTATAAACTATAGAGATCTCTGTGTGATTGATTTTCTGGGGCTTGCCGGTTATGGGGTCCCCGGGCGGGACAGAAATTCCAACAAGCCGGCCCCTCATGTTACAGATGGCGCCAACATGTGGACAACTGTATCCACATAAAGCCTGAGACAGCTTGGGAAGTAATTCTAGAACAAAATAACAGCATTATTCATGGTTTCTTGGTAGCAACAATTTCTCAGGTCTGCTTTGCTTGCTAGAGGCAAGCAAATGCTCTCATCTAAGAGATGCTTCCTGACTCAGCTTTAGCTGCAAAACCTTGCAGTTCTTTTAAGAGGTCTTGTCGCGAAGCACTTAAACAGTGTTGATGAAAAGCTGAACGCATGCTTTTCGGGTTTTCAGCAGTAGCAGGAAAAAAGCTGCGCTGTTTTAAAATGCCGGTTTTCTTGGCTGTCCTGCCAGGGCAATCTCTGACTCTTTCAGGCAGGCAGTCCGACTGAGTGTGGTCTGTGAGCAGAATACTACAGCTTGCTTGCTAGCAAGGACCTTGAATCGCCATAGAGTTGTGGCAGTGAACTGCAGCTCTGGCTGGTATCTCAGCCATGAGGATGGAAAGCTAAGAAATAGGCCGGATCCAGCCGTCAAAGCCACGGGTTTTTGACTTGTGGGGTCAGAAGTAAAGAGAGATTCAAAGTTGAAGAAAACCTCTAAATGGCTTATAGTGTGTTAAAAATATATGCAGGCTAAAGGTTAAAGTTCTTAGAAGTAAAAAAGAAAAAAAAAGGGAGTAGTTGGGTGTGGTAGTACACACCTTTAATCCCAATGCCTGGGAGGCAGAGACAGACAGATCTCTGAGTTCAAGGTTTGGTAGCACACACCTTTAATCCTAGCACTGGGGAAGCAGAGACACGTGGATCTCTGTGAGTTCAAGGTGTGGTAGCAAACACCTTTGAGCCCAGTACTGGGGAGGCAGAGACAGAAGGATCTCTGTGAGTTCAAGGACAGCCTGGTCTACAGTGTTATTCCAGGACAAAGATATACAGAGAACCAGTCTCAAAAAGTAAAAGTAAAAATAAAAGAAATAGAGGTTAAAATAAAGCCATCATAAAGATGGAAAATACACAGAGAATCTTGATACTGTATGCTATTATGCTCTGTTTAAATTGTTTGAATGCTGAGGAAGGAGCAACTGCTGCTAATGGACTTTTGTTTATAAATGCTGCTGAACTAACCCAAGATAGGTATTTTGAAAATACCTTGGATTCAAAACTGAAGTCAAAAGGTATGTTACTTTGGAGAAGCGTTTTTGCTTTTGTTTCCACAGAAAATGAGAATGAGAGGCTCTGGATTTATTCAGAGTTAAGAAAAATCATCTTTAAAAAAAAAGAAAGAAAAGAAAAATCATCTTTGACCAAGGGAGACCACCTGAGCAATCTCTGGTAGGAACAAATGGCCTGGATGTCTGAATTCTACATCCAGAACAGATTCAAGACTGCTGCCTGAGATGATCAAGACTCACAGGATAATCCAGTCAGGACTTGATTATAACTTTAAATTTTCTTTAGGTCCCCATAAGATCGTCAGCGCCCCCAACCAGCAGGAAGTAGCCTGAAATACTACGCCCCATTCCCAACAAATGGATTATGGGTATTTTCCTTTGTTTAAAAAAAAAAGAGGGAAATGGTGCGGGAGAATTGTCTGTATTCTGTCAATCATATTTTAATTAAACATGGATTGGCCAGGCAGGCAGTATAGGCAGGAAAGCCAGGCAGGAAGTAGAGGTGATGCAATGAGAACAGGAGAATTCTGGGAAGCAAGGAGGTTCCTCTGCCATTCCTGCGCAGACCACCAAAGAGGCAACATGTAAGCTGTCACAGTGAGAAAGGTACTGAGCCCATGTGGCTAACATAGATAAGGATAATGGGGTAATATATGTTATAAGAGTTAACAAGAAGCCTGACCTAATGGGCCAATCAGTTTATAACCTAATGTAGACTCTGTGTTATTTTCTTTGTTGCTTGCTGGCTGTTGGGGTACTGGGAGGGACAGAAACCCCAACAAGCCAGCCCTCCATGTTACAGAAACTTTTCTTGAAAGACAAAAAAATAGGGAAATTAAAAAGAAATAAATTGTAAGAAAAGCTGAGAACCAAACAGGAAAGTGTAGGTCTAAGTGGGGGGGGGGTGAAGCTGGGACAGGACACAGGCAAAAACCTGTTCAGAGTCAGTCTTGGCATGGAAAGTATAAACAGGCTATCAGAGATTGAATTCCAGAAGTAGAAAAAAGGAAGAAGAATAAATTATGTTATTTTTATTTAATAGTGTTGTTCTGTTGTAAACCAAAAGATTGGAAGATAAGCCTAAGATATCGAAAAGATGGGAATCCCTTTCTGAAAAATAAGTGTTGTAAGCATAATTAAAAAGTACAATATTTCTCTACAATATTTGAATTTCCCTTACTAAGCTTCCTGATATCTTAGTGAATAAACTGTAGCTTTCACCTGCTTTACTATTTGCAGTTGGCAGGACATTGAATTTCCCTATGACTTTAAATAATTTTGAATAATGCTGTAATGAACATCAGGTATATAAGCTGTTGTTATCCTCATAGTATCAAAGAAAGCAGCATTATCTGTTAAACACTATATATAACTTTCAGTGTCTGCAGATTCATGATACCCCAGAAAAGTTAGCCTGAGTATATTTCTCTACTAGAAGGAAAGAAGAGCCCTGATCTCATGACGTCCTTCCCAGGTGCACCAAAGTCATTGGCCTGAGTTTTCACTAGCTGAATATGCGTGAAATATTTAATTCCGAAATTGTTTGTCAGGACTATGGGTTGATTTCATGAATAGTAGAAAATGATGTTTTGGAATATTATTTTATATGTTATTTGTTTATGCTATAAAATATATTTTCAAAGATGCTAAGATCTGTTGTATTCTTGCAAGTTGCATTTGTTTAACTTTGTAAATCAGTGTTACTATGCCGGTGTAAAATACACGATTGGTCTAATAAAAAATTGAACAGAAAATAAGCAGGCAGAAGAACAGATGACATGGATGGAAATCAGAGAGCATATGGCTAAAAACTGAAAAGCATGTGGTCAGCTTTTTATCAACACTATGTAAGTGTTTCGTGGCAGGACTTCTTAAAAGAGCTGCTTGCTTGTCTCTAGCAAGCAGAGCAGACTCGAGAAATTGCTACTACCAAGAAAACATGCTTTATTCTTCCCAAGCTTTCTCAGGCTTTCTGAGGATGCAGTTATCCATGTGGGCATCATTCTGTAACATGAGGGCTTGCTTGGGGTTTATGTCCTACCCAGTTCTCACAGCCAGTAAGCCCCAAAGAAAATCATGCAGAGTCTACATTAGGTTATAAAATGACTGGCCCATTAGCTCAGGCCACTTATTAACTCTTTTAACTTATATCAACCCATTTTCCTTATCTATGTTAGCCACATGGCTCAGTACCTTTTTCAGCAGGGCAGGTCACATCCTGCTTCTCTGGTGATCTGGGCAGAACTCTGGAGGAATGAGCTTTCTCCTTTCCAGAATATTCTTGTTCTCATCGCCCCACCTCTACTTCCTGTCTGGTTGACCCGCCTATACTTCCTGCCTGGCCAATTAGTGTTTATTTAAACCATGATTGACAGAATACAAACAATTCTCCTGCACCACTGTATATTTTGAGCAAGGGAGAGAACTCATTGGCTTCTCAGTAGTCATGCTATACTGCTTGCAAAATACATCAGGCAGAATTGCTGAAAAATACTGTGTCTGGTTTTAGAATTTGAGGCATAACTGTTTACTCTAGGGCTTATGTGGCTTCTCACAACCAGTGTGTTTCCATTGCCCTCCAGCTGCTAGGAGCAAATAATGTATGTTTCTATACTGAAATTAAGTTAATGCACAGAGTAGGGCTCAATAAATACTGAATAAATATGTCCTATAACTCTTGAGATATGTGTGTGTGTGTGCTTGTGTACATGCTGAACGATGTTGACTCACTCAGTGTATATTTACCAGGCCTTACTGTGGGCAACTCTTTTAGAAATGATGGGAGGGAGAAGTCTGCAATCACATGGTATGGAATCATAGTACAGAAGATCTTGGAATGTAAATAAAGTATGCTTAGTCAGGTGATGAAACATTCTGTGGAGAAACAAAAGTCAGAAGCAGCCTTCAAAAACACATGCTAGTATTGCAAGACTTGGCAATGCAGTACATTGGGACCCACATTAATAGAATAGAAATGCTAAGGGCCTGACAGCAGATTATCCTGCATATTTGAGTATAGGTTCTTCATTTTATCTCTTGTTTAACTTGCTTTTGTTTGAAATCACGTTACATTTATCAACTAATCAATTAGAGTTCTGTCCATCATTCTGCAAAATTTTAATACAGTAATCAAAGCAGACCTAGGCACATGTGGGTCACGGCATCATTTATTTAGGGTGTGACCTTTAATGTCTCTGGATCTTGATACGGCTAAGGGTCTATGATCTTCAGGTCCTGAACAAATGAGCTTCTGCCACATCCTTGGCAGAAGAGTTCCTACAGGTTTTACAGCAGGCCGGGATAATGATGGGGTGAGTAAGAATGAGGCTTGCATCTGTGGTTCCAGTAACAGAGAACTCACCTCACCTATGGAGCAGACCCTTGCCAGCATCCTGAGCTCAGGTCTACTTTTAGCTTTACTTCTAGGCAGGTACTTTCTGCTTGTGTTCTCTACAGACAGTGGTGCCATAGTTCAATAAAATTTCCATATATTGTTAGAATTGTGTTGATTTAATTATTTTTGTTTATTTATGCAATTTATTTCAATAAAGGAATGGTAATATTTTTTTCACAGAAACCTGTTTTGTTAGTTCATTTCCTTTAGCATTAATCTTGTCTGTAAGATAAACTGTCTGTGTAACAAACTTTTATTTTAGTTATTGCTTTAGGGTTTACTTTACAACACTATACAGAAGGTTACATATTGTATTAGTGAATGAATATATTTGTATTTGTTAATATTATAAGCACAATGTTGGTCACATTATGGATTTTGATCATTAATAATGTGACTAACTATTAACTTGTATGGTTTAATTATTTTTAACAGTTTACAAGAATTATGATACAGTATGGGACAGACCTTGGCAGGTTAGGTCCAAAGCATGGTGGGTGAGGGACAAACCTGCCATGAAAACAGAGCTTCAGGGGGAGAATTATTGGGGAGAAGGAAGAAAGTGTGAGAAGAGAAGTGAGAGAGGGGAGAGTAAAAGGGAGCACATAGTGGCCTCATGGGAAGGGAGAGAGAGACAGGTAGAGAGGAAAGAAAGATAGAGAGAGACAGAGAGAGGGAAGAGATAAGTGGTAAAGAAAAAGAGGGAGGAGTAGGTTGAGTTTCAACTTTTAAAGGTATGTGGTTAGACCACACAATAGATAAGGGTCCTGTCTGCCATGAATGCAGGTGTAATGTACTCTGCCCAGTCCCCAAGAGGCAGGGTCATGTATGTCTGGATGCTAAAATTTCTTCCTTTTTATTTATTACAAAAAGGCAAGGAGTTAGGCATGAGTTAGGCATGGCAGGTTAGGGAAATGAGGACATCAAGTTCTTGAAACTGTTTTCTGTTGATTTATAGGCATTGGTATCTTCTGCGGGGGTAGAAAACTAGGAGCCAGGAGTAGCTGGTTGCCTCACTTCTGTCCAGGCTCTATGGAACTATTCAGTTTCTCTTGAACTTGGCAAGGTGCTGACAGAACAGAGTACCAGGTTATGTTTAGTGAAAAATATTTTCTCTAGATTATGGTAATTGGGAGAGGGATTTCATAAGACCAGGGAAAGGCAGGATGGTACTTATCTGGAGTGAATCTGAGCTGCTCTGGTGGATCCAAGTCTACTTACTGGAATTTACAGAAATTTTTTGACTTTATGAAAACATAAATTTTAGACACTTTAAAAATTACAGTATACACACACCAGAAATGTTTTTGGCTGAAAGCCTTAACACCCTTCTTCTACCCAGAAAACTCTGACAGATATCTTCAGTATCATGAAAAGTACTTCTTAAATCTATACTTAGAAAACAGCCAAAGGGAATTTAAATTCCTGATCTTGTAGCTATGATAACATAGTGATAGTATGATGTTTAGCATTTTGACGGAGCTAGATTAATAGCTTACCATAATTCCATTGATGAATATTCAGACTATGAACATTTGGAGTGTTAATTTAACAGTAGCATAATGAGAGAGGGAAATCTGGAAATTTTTCATTCCTTTACACGTCTCAAAACACTTTTTCTCCATCAGCACTTATGCCTTTTTATCCTCAGACCTCTATAACTTTCACTCACAAGCCTTCATAGCTTTCATTTACACACATTAAATGCCTTCTTCTAAGACCCCAAACACTCTTAGATCCTCATAACTTAGAATTTTTTTATGTTTCCATTAGTTAACTTTGAAATACCTGTACCCTCCCCATCATCATGACATCACATTGTGCACAGGAGACACAAGTGTTTGATTTCTGAGGGTAGTCACTGTAAAGTAAGTTATTTTAATCAAAGGGATGGTAGTAAGTTGCACTGGTATTTGTTTGATGAGTTTATATTGTGGAATTCCTTTCAGTATGCTGTGAATACCATTGGTGAATAAAGAAATTGCTTTGAGCTTTTAGCAGTGCAGGGCAGACCAGAGGTAGATAGGGAAAACTAAACTGAATGCTGGGGAAAATGAGGCAGAGTGAGAGAGAAACCATGTATCCCAGCTGGAGACAGACACCAGAACTTTACCTGGTAGGCCACAGCCTTGTGGTGATACACAGATTAATGGAAATATGTTAATTTAAGATATGAGCTAGTAAGAATAACCCTTAAGCTATTGTCCAAACAGTATTGCAAATAATATGATTTCTGAGTGATTATTTGGGGAGTCTGTTTGGCTGGGAAACAAACAAGTGGCCTCATACAACAAGTTTATCTCTTCTTCTTGATTCTGTTAGCAAGGTGAACTCTGTATAGACTTATTGGCTCTAGGAGAGTGAGGTTGGAAATCTGAACCCTATACAGAGAGCTTAAGGCAGCCGGAACCCTGGTTGCTGCTGCCAAATATGCAAAGCTACTTAGACTTGTCTAGTCATCAGATTGCATGAGCGTTTTGAAAAGGATAAATTCCATCTGGGTTAGCAATTAAAAATGAGAGGCACATACTTGCTTGGTTATATAGATGGCCACCCCAGGGTCCTCCATAGTCATTGAGGTCACAGATCAGAGGGAAACATCCATTTTCTGGCTGGCACAGGTGGGCCAGTAAGGATCCAGAAGCTCTCACAGACTTCTGTGGAGTAAGGATTTATGCTATGATTAGCCTCCCTTTATCTAGGAAATCCGAGGTATTTGATTGCTCAGTGTCCTGTTGTCCATGATGTGAAGAGGATGTTTGCAACATTAAAGTGAAAATCAGGTTTGATCAGTAGCTAGTTCTGCCACTTTTTGCTTCAAGCAAATTTTGGGTAGAGGTTCTTCTGTTCCCATCTGTCCTCTTTGGAGGAAATGGGGGAACCTCCAAGAGCTGGCATGTCTCCCTATTACAAATGCCTTTCTAATTAAATCTTTTAAGTGTCATATTCTGCAGATCTATGAGCATTTGAGAACTGTCTATCTCAGTAGATAAAGTTAGTCTTTGGTTACTTGCTTTAATTTTAACTCTGAAAACATGTAGGGGACAAGTTAAACCTTCATCACTGTAATTAATTATGATTAAAATTAAAAAACTTGATCATTCTTTAACAATCTGAATACATTGTTATAATCTTAAATTTTTATCATGACACAGAATATATTGTAAAGCAGAGTTGAATCCTATATGCACTATGTTGTAACAGATCTAATCACATGTTTTTATTATATAAAATTACATACCAATTTAAAATATTTGAGACTTGTTTTCTTCGTCTAGAAGGAAAGACAATATACAGAGGTCATTAGGACTGTGTAAAGGAGCTCATTGTGACTGTTTAAAACATTTTTATACTAGTAACATTCATGCATATGCACAGTTGAATTAAAGTTACACACACACACACACACACAGAGAGAGAAAGAGAGAGAGAGAGAGAGAGAGAGAGAGAGAATTAAAGCTAGCCTACATTACACATAGAAAGTTAAATCAAGTCTCACAAGTGTATAAACACAATCACACAAAACCACATACATGTGTGTGTGTGTATGCGTACCAAGTAGGAGTGGAATAAAAATTTGTTAGATCAGACATATATTAACACCTAGAGTTGCCCTTGCTAAAGTGGCAGTTGTCCATGCCATGTGGCTACCCTTAGTAAAGATGGCAGGTAGGTCATCTGTGCATTCTGCCTTTGCCCTTAGCCAAGAGGGCTTTTGTCCACATGTTGCAAGGTATTAACAGATTTTGTGATGTTATTTAGAGTTGGAGTCAGAAACTTTACAAATGTTAAACCATACCCAATTAGCAAGACATACATACAGTACATGTGAACTCAGGCGTTCAAAACAGTCAGAAGCCTTCACATGAGGCCATGTCATTTATACACATTTTTTACAAACATTTCCCCCATAAATATAAAACAAAGAAGAAACAGAAACTCTTCCCTAGCATCCTGAGCCAGACACTGCTCTTATTGGGTCAACTAAAACAGAACTTTAAGAAGGGAGGCAGTAGATGCTCCCAGGAGGAGCGAGGATCATACCTGAGACAGACATTAGCCACTGTGGGAGGTGAGAAAGGAACCTGGTGACATAAAACTGCTTTAGCACTAGTGCCTGGTCTAGGCTGTAGGTGTGGCACAGACCAGAATCATGCATGCCAGAACTATGCCATGGCATCTCTTGGAATGCATCATTGTCCAGAGGGGAGTCAGGGGTAATGCAAAACCCCCAAGCTGTAACAAGGTCTAGATATGCCGAGGGGGAGGTCCATGTTCAGATCACCAACTGAGCATTTGCTCCAGACTCACTGTCTCCCTGTAGACAGCACAGGGAAAGAGAACACAGAAAGTGAGAGAGCTTGGAATGAAGATAAGGGTTAAAAATAAGGTGTCTTTTTCCATCTCTCAGATCACTGGTTAAAATATTGTAAAGGTCCCGAAAAGTACTAGGACATGATATGCTGATAAGCATCCCTGAGGACAGATATCAGTGGGGGAGTATTGGGGTATGTGTATTTTCTGTGAGTAAGGTACAGATAAGGGCCAAATGCTGAACTCCAGCTTTCCAGAAATTCAACATGGACAGATAAGACAACGCATGCTGACCAGTGGGACATAACCCAAAGTCCAGGACTTGTGGGGAGTGGGAAACCACTGTAGTCTACATCATGATATATGGACAGGGGTCCATAGAAACTCTGAACCTTGGAGATGTATGGTTGCCCAGCACTAGGGCTTCTGGGTGGGGCTGAAAGGTAATAAACCAAGGTTGAGAGAGGAATCTTCACTCACGGAAACATGACCAAAGATGGAGAGGGAGGGCCTTACTATTATTGATTATGGTGGTGTTGGATACAGGCATTCAGCTACCCTTCAGTTGGAAAAGTGACCAGATTGAAGGTTACAAGGTCATGACTCACCTGAAACTGCCAGGGCAGGAGGAACTACCAGCAAAGTCTGCAGAGTCTCTCACAGCACCAGTGTTATGATATTGCACAAGATGGACTTTGGCGGGTTGAGTCCAAACCACGGCAGGTGAGGAATAATGAATGACACCATGTAGTCATAGTTTACTTAGGAAGTTTTATTGGGAGAAGGGATTGAAATGTGGGAAGGGAAGAAAGAGAGGAAGAGAGGAAGGGAGCACATCATGGTCTTGTAGGAAAGAGAGAGAAGATAAAGGAGAGAGGAGAGGGAGAGAGAGACAGAGAGGCAGAGGTGCAGGAAGACAGAGAGATGAGTGGGAGAGAGAAAGAGGAAGAGAAAGAAGGGCAAGGAGTATGTGGAATTTTGCCTTTTAAATTGACAGGGTGAGACCACACAGCAGGTCAGGGTACTGTCTGTCATGCATGCAGGGCTGATACACTCTACCAGGTCCCAATTGGGCAGGGACAGGTGTGCCTGTATGATAAGAAGTTAGTAGCTTTCATATGATTAGGATTTTATAATTTTTATACCTTTAAGTTTGAGCCTTAAAAACAAAATCATTTAGCATCAAAATAAAACTTTAATCCATAAATATACTAAAAACGACATGGAAGTAAGACATATAATTTTAAATTAGTCTATAATAGCCTAAATATACCTTAGGAAATTGTAGATTTTATCTTTCAAATGTATCTTATTTATCAAAAATATATTACTATTTAGTTAAATTTTTTATTTTTTTAATTTATTTATTTTTTATTAAAAATTTCCACTTCCTCCCCTCCTCCCATTTCCCTCCCACTCCCTCTACTCCCCAACCCCCCTCCCTTTCCATTTCTAAGAATTCAGGGTACCCTGACCTGTGTGAAGTTGAAGGTCCTCCCACCTCCATCCAGGTCTAGGAAAGTGTGCATCCAAACAGACTGGGCTCCCAAAAAGCCAGTACATGCAGTAGAATCAAAACCCAGTGCCATTATCATTGACTTCTCAGTCAGTCCCCATTGTCAACCACATTCAGAGAGTCCAGTTTGGGAATGCAAACTAGTTAAATATTTTAGAAGCCTGTTGTTAGCAAACACATAAATAGATATGCATTACTAAGTCAAAATTTGTTTACTTTAGAAGACCTTTAAAGTCATATGAATTCTTTGATATATATGGGAAGAGAGGGAGGATGAATCATATGATCCAGGGTTGTCAAATTCATGATGGGAAAAATGACAGAGACAACTGACTCATGCTAATAGGAGCTCTCAGACTCTAGAGTGAGAGCTGGGGAACCTGAATAAGGCCGAACTAGGTCCTGGTTGTGAGTGATACTTGTGTGGCTTGATCTGCTGGGGGCACTGTAAATGGGATCAGGACTTATCCCAGGTGCATAAATTGGCGTTTTGGTGACCATTCCTTATGGTGAGACACCTTGCTAAGCCTTGATACAGGGGAATGGGCTTGGTCCTTCTTTAAGTTGGTATACCAGACTTTGTTGACTCCCCAAGGAAAGACTTACAGCTTCTGAGGAGTGGATGGGGACTGGATTAAGGGGAATTGGGGCAGGAGAAGAGAAGACATGGGGAAATGGGGTTGACACGTAAAAGGAAAAAAAATTAAATTAAAAAAAGAAATACAATCACCCAATTAAAAAAATCTTTGAGAGCTGTTACTCTATATAGAAGAAAGGACAATAAACAGAGTACATAGTACATCTAAGATTTATAGGTGCTGCCTTTGTTGGTTTATACCATATGACCATCTTAAGATAGTGGTGAAATTACATGGCATGTATTCTTTAACCTTAGTAAAGAAGGCTGCTGGGAATAAAGACTTTTTTATCCTGTTGTTCCATCAGCTAAAATCGAGACAAGCCATATGTCTGTTATCTAAAAGTCATTAATTTTACATATTATGATAGAAAAGACCTAATCTTTATATAAAAGATGAATCATAAAGATAGCATGCTATAGCAAACTTAAGTTACTTGTGTACAGATTTAGCTCTCAGTCTTTTGTTACTTGTTTAAGATAAATTTTTGTTACAGATCATGTAGTTTTAAACCATACCTAATGAATTTGAAAATCCTGAGACAAAAAGTTTATGTAGAACAGAGAGATAGTTCTAACATTCCTGCATTGATTCATGCTTGAGGTATTAAAATATTGAATGACTGAGAAATATCTAATAAAGTCTCATTAATTATATCAATTTCAGACTGTTGAGCTGTACTATCTGGGGTACAATTTCTTTGTGGAGAATTCAGAATTTGACTATAAAATATATGTTCCTAGTCCGGTTGAAGGAACATTTATAAAAGCAATAAAAACAGTCTTTGTAAAATTTTAAGAAGCCTTTTTGTAAATAACTATATGACAGCTTTAAAAAGATCTTAAAGCAGGGTGGTAGTGGGGCACCACTACCTTACTTTAATCTCCTTACTCAGGAGTCAGAATTGGGGGGATCTCTGTGAGTTCAAGGCCAGGCTGGCTTACAAGATATAGTTCCGGGACAGGCTCCAAAACTACAGAGAAATCCTATATGAAAAAACCAAAAATAAATAAATAAATATAACAATAAATAAATAAAAATAAAGAATAAAAAGTTCTTAAAAATATTTGTGATAGTGTTTATTTGTAAATCCTGAGTAATATGTCAATGTAATCTTCCAATTATTACCAGTGCAGAAGAAATAATTGAACTGTGTTTCACTTAGAATTATAGTTTCTCTAAGCTCATTACTAGTAAGGGGTTATTTCTATGAGACACTGTTTAACAGCAGCAGTATTTAATAAATTAATTGTTATATATATATATATATATATATATTTGTAAATGTAGAATTTAAATGTAATTTCAGAAAAAATCATAAACCGGAAAGCCAAATCACAATTTTGATAAACAGATGAAAACCTAACCAATGAGAAGTTACAGAATTTTATCTTGCTCTTATCATGAAATTTGAGCATTCAAGTATTGATTAGATGAACAGAAAAGAATATCCTCTATATGACGAATGACTAATACCTCTGCAAACTTAAAAAGCAATGAATTAATGTTTTTATTACCCAGCTGCAATTTCTTTTCTACTACAAGTGCACCTTCTTTTAATTTTTTCCCTTATGAATCAATCATTGATATTGAGTCATTTCCATGCTTGGGTAAAACAAATAAATAAAAACGTTTCCCATAAAGACACTTTTGGTGTTGAATAATAACCTTTATGGAGGGAAAATAAAACGTTAAAACAAATGCCAAACAATCAAATTGTTCCAAAAATTCTAGGTTGGGATATGTGGGTAGAAGATGAGGGGCCTGTGCATCATCTGAAAACAGGTCAGGCATCTGAGGTATGAGGCCAAGTATAGATTGAAGAAAGCACATCCCTCAGCTCATACTGCTACACTATACAGCTTGCAGAGACCAGTGGTATAAACAGAGAAAATGTGTCTTTCTAAAGTTCAAAATATAGAGACTCAGATTCCTTTCATAAAGACTTTTGGGCATTGGACTGGAAGGTGGTGACTCTTCCCTGATTTCCCATTTATTCCTTGCCCTGGAAAGAGTCAAATTCTCAATAATTAATGACTCCTGTTCCCTTAGTGAGTCTTTGTTTTTCCCATTAACCAAAGAAAAAAATTGAAAATCTTCTTGTTTTGAGACATGTTATTATGGTAACAATAAAATGGCATTGTTCCCCAAGTGGCTGAAGTAGGAGGTGGGCCACGAGGAGCTGGGTGGTAAAATGTTGATGTTCACTGAGTAGCCCATGAACAACAAAGGGCAGCAGATCCTAGGCTGGGAGCCCTGTGGTGGGTGAGAGATATAGAAATGCCATGCAGTAAAAGTGGGTATTTATTTAGTGTAGGCAGGAAAAGCGAATGGGGGGAATGAGAGAAGGGTAAAGAGCAGAGAGGCACACACACACACACACACACACACACACACACACAGAGAGAGAGAGAGAGAGAGAGAGAGAGAGAGAGAGAGAGAGAAACAGAGAGAGAGAGAGACAGAGACAGAGACAGAGAGAGACAGGGAGAGACAGAAAAAGAGAGAGAGACAAAGACAGAGAACCAGAGAGAGAAGAGGAGGGGAAGGGGAGAAGTGGGGAAAAGGTGAGGAAGGAGCTGCCTCTTTGGGAGAAACCCAGAAAGGGAGGAGCTCAGATTGGAAGCAGAAGGAGGATTGGACTGTATTGGCGGTGGGTAATGGAGGAGGGAGTTGGTGGGGCTTGTTCTGAAAGGGACAGGTAGACCATTGCACATGTCGTATTGTAGAACAAGCTTTGAGGAGCAGTGTTCATACTACAAAGCTCACAAATGCTCTGATTTCTATGAGACATTTCTATGGGCCCTCAAGTTCCTCCATTTCCATTTTCAGAGTTCCATTGTACAGAGAAGGGGTTGGAGTGGGTGGAAGGATAGTAGAGAAGGAAGAGGGGTGAGGGAGGGAACTGGGATTGGTCTGTAAAATGAGAAAAGAATATTTTAAGAAATAAATTTAGAAAGGGGGAAATTAATTCTTTACCTTATGATCCCAAAATGAAGAAAACCAATGAAATCTCAGATTGGTAGAATGATGCTCTACACTATTCAAAACACCCAGTTACATATATGCAGAGGCCCTAGGTCAGTCCAATGAATGCTATCTTCTTGTTGGTCCAGTTGTGAGCTCCTATGGTCCCAGGTTTGTTGATTCTCTGGGTTTTTTTTGTGATGTCCTTGACACCTCTGGCTCCTACAATCCTTCCTCCTTTTCTCCAGCAGAATTCTCTGAGCTCGGCTCAATAGTTGGATGTTTCTAGAAGTTGCTGAATGAAGACTTTTTGCTAACTATTGGGCTAGGAACCAGTTTATGAGTACAGAAGAATCTAGCTAGGCAATATTCCATTGACTTTTTTCTCCAGTCATATTTGGTTCTAGCCTAGGTCTCTGGGCCACTCAGCTTTTGGATCTCATGCTTCATACAGTGACAGGGGTAGTCTCACTATATTGGCATGGTTCTCAGTCTGGGCAAGCCATTGTTTGGCCTTTCTTTTGATCTCTGTGCCATCCTTACTCAAGCACAACCCATAGGCTGGACAGACTGTATGTTAAAGTTTATGTGACTGGGTTGAAGTCCACGCCCCTCCACTGGTAATCTTCCCTGGTCACAATAGAAGGTCAATTAAGGATACAAATCGCCTAAATCTTAGTTTGGGTCATTCCTTTTGCTTCCTGGATGTTTCCCCTAAACCAGGTTTCTACCTGACCTTGAAATGTTCCCCTTTCTACTGCTCTCTTTCAGTATTCTCCCACACCTCACCCCCACCTGAACTCTCATATAACCATCCCCATCTGTCCAAGTCCAATCAAGGAATCTCTTCTATTCTCCTTCCCTGGGAGGTCTGAGTATCGAGCTTTAACCTTCCTTGTTATCTAGTCTCTAAAAGTCTATGGATTGTGGCTTGTTTTCCCTATGCTTTAAAGCTAATATTCAGTTATAAGTGACTACATGTCATGTTCATTGTTCTGTGTCTGGCTTTCTTCCCTCAGGATGATTTTTTCTAGCTCCATTCATTTGCCTTTAAATTCTATATTGTCACTGTTTTTAAGAGCTGACTGGGACTCCTCATAGTGAGAACCGGGACTGTCTTTAGATTTTTGTTAGCTTTTTGTGACCCTATTCATTCTATTGGGTTACAGTGATCATACTTAATACAAGGTGAGGTTCTTAGTCCTTCTAGACCTCAATATCAGTCATTGTGGATAACATGGGATGCCAGCCTGTTTCTAAATAGAAACAGAGCAATAGTGGAGCAGGGAGGCAGAGAGGAGGTAGAGTGGAGGGACTGGGCAGAGAGGAAAGTGGGAAAACTGTAGTCTCGGTGTAAAATAAATAAATATAAAGAAAAGAAAAGGATTATAAAAGATAACATCCAAACATAACAAAATAGAAGATAAGATGAAGTAAATACTTTCATATCAATGTTGGACATGGAAATACAACAGGAAACCCAATCAGACAATAGAATCAGAGCCACATTCATTATCATATTTAGGAATATGATAAAATATACTGCGGTAACTAACAGCTATAATATATACACAGAGGGCATGGTGTAGAACCATGAATGCCCTGTGTTTGCTTTATCAGTCTCGTAGTTAATTCAGGGGATCATTTTCTCTTGGTATCCTCTATGTCCTCTGATAATAAATCCTTCTGCCACCTCTACCACACAATATCTAGAGCTCTGAGTGAAGGTAATTGATTGAGACATCTAACATTGACTCTGTCTCTGAACTATGCCTGGCTGTTAGATCCTGTATTTATTTCACTCTGCTGCCAAAAATGCCACCTTGTTACTGAGTGGGAAAGTCATTGATCTATGAATATAACAGAATATCATTAGTAATCATTTATGTATGTAAGTATGTATGTATGTATATATGTATGTTTGTTTTTATGTATGTATTTACTTTTTTATAGCCAGTTGTATTTGATTTACCCAAGATCTTTGGCCTATCTAGACTCTAGTTCTTTGTCTTAAGAAGTGTCAAACATGGGTTCCTTCTTGTGGAGTATATCTTAAGATACCAACCCATCCACAAATCTTTACCTACAGTTTGTTCTGCTGCTAATGACAGGACAATGATACCAAAGTGGCCAACCAAAATTATTCTGATAGGATCAGTAATACTTATGAGTTTTAAGGTGTTACACATTTATATGTCCTTCAGATTTATGGCTGATGAATTCTTTTTAATCAGATTATGTTTTTGTAACAGGACACATGGCAGTTTTCCAAAACCACTAACTGAACTTTACAAGGTTGACTTCTTTTAACACTGTTCCTCCTGTGACATTTGTTTCTACATAATGTTTCTAAGCAGGAGACAACATTAGACTTACTGCCAGATGTATTTCTGAGAGTTTTTTTTGTAACAAATTAAATGTGGCTTAGTGGTCAAAGTCACACAGAGATCATTCAATTTCCCTGATCATGATGCATATGTAGATTATGGTCAGAGTAGAGTTTCAAAAGGAAGGCTCATTAGAGAAAGTTATTGTTTCAAAGTTCATGTGATTTTTCTTCAGATTCTCTTCCTGACCATAGAAGATGAATTTAAGGGTGAATAACTGACAACATTTGAGAACTCAAGAAGTATTTGAAGCTTGCAAAAATATAAAATAACATTTTCCAAATCATTCTTTTTTGATGAATAGCATGCCAAAATTTGTCAAGCAGACAATAATGAAAATATTAAAGATCTACATGCCTGTGAACATAAACTAAAGAGAATAGAAAGGAGCACTAATGAAGCCCATTTATCAAAGTGCTCTCCACTCAAATACGGAGATCTAAGTTCCATTCACAGCTGTCACATAAAAAGTGGGACAAGATGCAGTAAAACTTAAAATCTCAGTATTTTAGAGGCAGGGATGGGAAACTCCTGTAGTTTCAATAGCTCAATCAAAGAGGTTTAGGCTCAATGAGATTTTTGTCTAAAATAAAATGACACAGGAAATACAAATGGAGGGGATCAATAATGAAGAGTCCCTGTTGGTTTTCCAGATGACCAGAGTTTAGTTTCCAGAACCCACATTAGATGGCTTACAACAATCTGAAACTTCAGCTCCACAGGATCAAATATCACTTTCATATTTGTGGGCAAAGACACAAACACAAATAAATGCACACACACACACACGCACACACACACACAAACAAAAAATAAGACAAATATTATTAAAAAAAAAGCAGAGCAATATAAAATGATACCTAATGTTACTACATGCAAAAGAGAAAAACTAAGGTAAAACTGTGTATACTCAAACAGATGATACAACCCCAAATACATGAGTTTAAATTTTGGAGCAATCTTGGCCAGGGAGGGAGAGTAACACTAGCAAATAAGTGAACTCTGAACCTCTGCAGAGATACCATACATAGAGGAGTATGTTCATTACTAGGGTCTCATTACTTCAGTACCTGTGCTACTTAACTTTCTCCTTGTTCTTATCATTCTTTCTAAGTCCCCATAACGTGATAACAAAAAAATTAGGACCAACTGCAGAATAATCAAAAACTGCTGAGAGAATATGTTGAAGACTATAGTCTGGGAAGGTTACCATTGCATCAGTGTATGCTGGAGTCACTGGTTGTAATACGAAGGGTTTACACCCACACATATGCACGCAAACACAAACACACATGCACACACTGGGCACATCATACACACACATGCAAAACAGAATATAAAGGACAACTCAAGAGTGGGATGTTGCGAACATATTCAGGTAAAGTTTAAGGATGTAAGAGAGGGGTGGACATGATAAAAATGTATTGCACCCAAGCACAGAATATTAAAAATAGCAATAAAGTATAGCCTATAACATAAATTATATACATTCATTTTATTAAATCATAAGGTAACTAAAATAAAAAGTGTGACATATGATACTTCTCTGAATAACGTTGTACTGTGCAAAAATATAGGCAAAGGAAAATAAGAAGAAAAATAGAAAAAAACAAGCATATCATAACAAAAGCATAAGAGGTGAATCAGAAAATGACATGTCCTACTTCAAATATAAAAATTCTTATAAATGTGACAATAAGGCAAATGTCTAAATTAACAGAAATTCTCTATTGAACATTTGTGCAAGTACCTACATTGAATATGCCGAAAGCATATATACATAATCAATATTTTACTCTAAGAGTAATATATGTCTAAGCAGCCTTGATTTGATTCATATACCTAAGGATCATGCTGTAAAGTGGAGAAATAATTTAAAAAAATCATTAAGAAAAATGCATAAATGACAGTGAGATACTTGGCCATACAGGCTGCATTAATAGGTTTCTAAAGACCTGATTTTGATTTTGTGTCTCAAAATTAGAAATGAGCACTGCTCTCTTGTCTAGCCCCTTCACTTTGATAGAAAATTACAAAATAAGAGAATCACTGGAAAAAAAGATAAAAGAACAACAAAGGAAAAATTCAGTACACCATTTTCTATAAAAAGTGGCAGTGAATCATTACATTGAGAGTTTCCAGATTAGTTCAATGTTAACTTATAATATTGAAGTGGAAGTGTGAAAAACTGTTTCAGGATGCTACATTTCAGGATTTCATACAAATTAAATAGTTTTTTACTAACAAACTCCTACCTATTTTTTGTAGGAGGAAGTAACTAAACAATTTAAAGTTAAGAAAAGTTTAATGACGAAGAATCAAAACTGACAGGAAGAGAAATCAGTAAACATTTCACTCTGCATTACAAGTTTGAAGAACTGACAGTGTTGATAAATTCCCAACAGCCACTTTAAATGGACTCAAGCAGAGACACAGGAGAACTGAGTAAGAGGATCATCAATGTTTTTTACATCAAGACCTCACAATGGGGAACAAAGGGAAAGAGCTCCAGTTGGTGTTTAGGTCCCACCCACCAGACACAGGGGCCCTCCATGCCCCAGCTCTACTGGTATTCAGTGAAAATGATTTCAGCAGGGTGTCAGGGGCCTGAACACCACCTGGAGAATGTGCCAAATACAGATACCACTCTATCCCATTTATCACACACTAAAATGCATGAAATCTTTAACTTAAGTGATTCTCCTAGTTTTTTCAACAAGAATCACTGTAGAGAAAAATATTTATGGAAATATAAAAAAATGTAGTTTGCCAGTCAGTCAAAAATAAATATTATAATACAAGGTGAATTGAACAAATTTGAGAGCCAAATATGAACAGTATGTGTGTTCATGCCAATATACTCTTGTTCTTCCATTCTTGTAAATAAAATTAAAAAAAGGAAACAGAGTTATAGTATTCACTTTAAGAAAAGCAGGAAAAGATGACATGGACCAGAATTCCTTATTTCTTTATGTGAAGCATATACAATATCACTCTACTCCAGCCATTATTTCTTACATTTCAATACTGAAATAAAACTTTAAGAGTTCAGTTGAACTGAACATTGTACTTTGCTCCAGAGGAACAGGTTTTCATTTAGAAACTTTTAAATGACCTTTCCTTAGGCAACTTCATTTTCTTGGACGGTAGGTGGCACTGTGAGCACAGGATTCACTGACTCGCCAGAACATAATGAGCCATGGAAGTCTGACATGCCCCTTTAAGGCAGTGGTTCTCAAACTCCTATACCTGTGATTCTTTACTAGTTCCTCATGTTATGGTGATCCCCCAGCATAAGATTATTTAGCTTTTACTCTATAATGATTTTGCCACTGTTATGAATATTAATGTATCTGATATAAACTATATCATTAGATGCTACCCCAAACGAGTCTCAATCCATAGTCTGAGAACCATTGCTTCAAGCTAAGGTAAAAAAATCTGAACACCAACCAAAATTGTCTCCTTATCAGAGGAGAGTTTATGTTCATCTTATAATCTGTGACAAAGAAACACAGGTAAATCAAAAGAAGTTTAAACGCTGAAAGCATAATATTTTTCTTGTCTTTTATCCTTATGCTGTTGCAATTACTCCTATTGCATACATTTTCTTTCATTTTACAAGATCATTCTGTAGCACTTTTCTTTTCCCCCAAGTTTTTTAATCTTCAAAATCCAAATGTTCCAGGACAGCAGTTTTCATTTCTTTCCTATCATCTTTCTTCTATATTTTCTTTCTTTCTTTCTTTCTTTCTTTCTTTCTTTCTTTCTTTCTTTCTTTCTTTCTTTCTTTTTCTTCCTTCCTTCCCTTACTTTTTACTTTCTTTCACATCGCATTTTTAGTTACAGATGAAACAAAACAATACACATACAAAAGTATAAAGGACTAAAACCAAGATAGACACATGCAGATAGAGTCAACTAAATAAAAATGAGGGAGCATAGGCCATGACTGAGTAACCTTCCAATGACATCAGTGCCATTTAATCCTCAGGATTTCAAGCACTACCCCGTAATCTGTGCATGAGATGCTCACTAGAAAGGAAGGAGAAATTTAAGACAGTGAGATCGGACTAGAGCACAGAGATAAGAATAATAGTGTACAATCCAAAGAAAGTAGGAAGTTACTTTGATAGAGTATTTGTTCAGGTGCAAAGGGAGATGAAAGACCTTAGACTCTAGTTCCTAGACAGTAGGCAAGAAGAGGAGCCTGAATCAGATGCTTATCCTTTTTCTCTTTTGCTATGAATTTGCTCCATTCTTCCAAAGAGATACTAAGGCTCTTCAGGTTTCAGCTCTTCACATTATCCAGCAAAGGACAATGTACCAGCAGCCTGAACAACACACCTTGTCTATTCAGTCCTAATCCTGAAGTATGATGGAAAGAGACAAGGTGATGTCCACATTCAAATCTGCATTATATGTTTTCCATGGCAAAATGTTGCTCTATATCTCTTTTGTAAGCAATTAGCCTCAAAGGATTTTAATTAATCGTTAACCATTTTGCTATTTTGTGTATGATATGATAGCCAACAGGATCCTACATCAGACATTGTCTGTTTATGGAGGGTATATACATTAAATATCTCTTTTCAAAATTAGGCATTGAGCTTTGTTTTCGACGTGACTATGTAAACCCTTTAGAAATGAGCTCAGTCATTTCGTATTCTTTGGTCTCTTCATTTTTTTTCAGAACTTTTGGGAGAGGGTTCAAACTATCTTCTTGTTTTGTCGACTACTAGATGGCGCTGTGAGGCCACTGGTCATTAATTTATCAAGTATAGTTTGGCAAGTGCTTTTAAGGGCAGCAATGTCATCTGTGCTTAAAATGACCTGTCAACTTCTGTTAACTTTAACAAGAGATCTATGCAGATAAAAAGATTTTACAAGGAGAACATATTTATTTTTCTCACCATTTCCCTATGCTAGATTTCTGTAGTCTCTTTACTTGATCTACCCTCATATTTTTAACTTTCCCTATCTAAAATCTAACCTTAAACTCCATGGTTTACCATCCCCCACCAATCAATTACACAGGATAGTTAAATTCATTAAAAAAAGCAGTATTCTTAACATCTACGACTTCATAGATTTGATGATGAAAGAACAAGATTGTGTAACATTTATACATACTGAGTGGAAAATAATTGTGTAGTATCTCCTTGTGATGCATGGGCTGCTTTGTCTGCTATGGTTTCTCTTTGAATAGTAATCCTTCGATTGTCTTCCTCAGCTTTAGTTTTCATGAATTGCACCTACTAATCTGTGAATATTCAATTATAAATTGCTTCCTCTAATGGCCCATAAAGGACTATTCTAATTCTGGTTTTACTTCAAGAATAATCAACGACCTTGTCGTGTGGATATGCATATCAAAACCACTGCAGATGTCATATTACGTCAATCAGGATGGATAAGATCAATAAACAAACTACTCAACACGCTGGTGAGGATGTAGAGTAAGGGGATCCTTATCAGCTGTTGGTGGAAATGAAAACTTGTATGCATACATTGAAAATCACTGTGCACATTCTGTTGAAAAGTGAAATTTTAAAACTCACAGGTAAATGGATGGAAAGAGAAAAAAGAACCCATCTTAAATGAGGTCCTCAAAATTGCAAAGAATATGATATATATTCACTTATATTCGGAGGATAAGTTATAAGCTTTACAAAGACATTCAAGAATCCAATGGTAAGGTATAGAGTAAGGCAATATGAAGAAGGAAAGAGTTTCCCAAGGAAGGAGAAATTCCATATGTAATAATGAAGACACTCTTGTGGTCATGCTGGAGCGGGAAAATTAGCTGAAGGCAGTGTTGGAATGCTGATAGGAAAACTAAAACTATGGACCCTGTAAAAAAAGTTATAGAAACCTACTACAGCAGATTTCTTAATATATAATGTATAAATTAAAGAAATATAAATCAAATCATGAAGTAAGTGGGATAGAAACCCCCAACCAAATTTTTCTCTCCACCACATAAAATCTCCAATCTCAGGCATGGGTTAAATCTAATTGATTTCTTGGACAAAGGCTCCACATGGAAACACACACACACAAAATTGATTCTATTGCTCAGGAAGCTGGTTGCTCTACACAAATTAAGGATATGGCCCTATTGCTTAATATAACATCTACGTATCTCTTTAAACAAGAGAAGTTTAGCATGTGCCTTCCTGAAGCCCTCACATCGACAGAATAGTATGATGGTTTTGGAAGCTTTTCTGCATGCTTACTGGGGAGAAACTTAAACATAAGGCCAACTCTGAACTGTTTGGTCTACAGTGGAAGTAAACAAACACTATTTGATTGGATTTATGGCTTCTGTAAACTTAAAGCCCATTCCCAGATGACCAGTGACATAGTTCCTTTTAAAAAGCTGCACCTTTTAACAGTACCAGTCCATATGGGTCTACAGCGTTCATTTTCTTCTACCCAGGATTCATGGTTTTAATGATAATGAAAGGAAGCTCCAGTGACCCTCAAAACTACTTTGGTAAAAATAACAACAGCAATAATTATTTACAATCAAGAAATTGGAAGAAATTACTGTCAAGACACATGAACCTTTCTAGCTTATTCCCAATAAGCCATCTTTTGTCTCATTCAAGAGTCAGCCAATAAAA
This sequence comes from Myodes glareolus, assembly GCF_982192425.1. NCBI lineage: Eukaryota > Metazoa > Chordata > Mammalia > Rodentia > Cricetidae > Myodes > Myodes glareolus. The sequence continues at coordinate 37,498,238 of NC_142049.1, forward strand.
TAATCTTTTAGCTCCCTTTTATAGAATGTGCACTAAAATCCAGCATCATTATTAAATAAAATGAAATAAATCAATTTAGTGTGTTCTAGATTAATATTCTTTCTATTACCATTTTATTCCCTAAAATTCAGCTTTAAACCTCACTTCCAATCCTTATCTTACATTAATTAGAGATCTCCATAACTTTTTTATTAGAATAGTAATATTCCACATGGGATTAGGAGGCAGAGCCAGGCAGATCTCTGAATTCAAGGCCAACTTGGTCCACTGAGAAAGTTCCAGATTAGGAAAGGATAAACAGATAAACCTATCTTAAAAAAATAAAAGAAGATCATAATACAACCCATGAGGCAAAACTGTCTTCTTCGTGTATATAAGGTTACAACAAATTTAGTCTTTTATTCTGGTCTAGAAACAAAGACCGTTTGTCAAGTAATATCACAAGGACTATCAACATTGAATTACTGAGCATCACCTTCAGGGAAGCTGCTTCCAATGACACAACAGGATTAATTTTCTAAGGCAAAATTGGAGAGATAATATATATGTATTGATCAATATATATATATATATATATATTCCCCTGTGTCAGAAAGATACTATACTAAAAACATGATAGACATATTTGTGACTTTCAAAAGTATCAGAATATGTGGAATAACAATGAATTTCAAAAATTATCATCAATTATGTTGGGGGTCTTTTTTTTCAGTTAAATCCCAATTTTTTTATAACAGCCCAATTTCAATGCTAGATTATACTTAATATCTTATTTTCATTTATGTGTTTGTGTATTAGCATATGCCTGAAGCCTTTGTACAAAATCTCTGCATTGTCAATGGAGGCTATAATAGTCCATCAGACCCACTGGAACTAGAGACACAAATGGTTGTATTCTGACATATGGAGACTGGAAATTGGACCCAGGTCTTTTAAATTGTCTTTAAAAATACAAGCAGCCTGCGTTTTTAACTCCTGATTCATTATTCATGTCACAAGACAGTTTTTAAGGACAACTTTAATCATTAATAGTAACAATTAGGCACAGTGGGAACTGTTTTTGAGCAGAATGAAAGGTTTGAATGCTTCCATCACAGGCTGGTGACTGAAGAGTGGTTTTCTAATGTGAAGGGAACAATACAAGAGGCCAGATATTTATAGCATGTCTACATAGATAAGAGAAGTAATTTCATCATCTGGTGACAGTGACTCAAAATTAGATGGTATCTCATCACTGACAATTCCTGAGCCAGAGTCTCCCTTTGTGTTTAATAATTTTCCTTCCACTGATTATTCACAGGCTCCTTGAGTATAAACAAATTCAAAAACATATGTGTACTCTGATATAACCTCTGACTCCCAAACAAGATTATAAATGAAATTCCTTTTATAATCATCAACTTTGTTTTCTGCTTTATCAGGAGGCTTTACCATTTTCACACGACACTCACACAGACACACAGACAGACACACAGAAAAACACACACACACACACACACACAAACACACTTTTCTGGTGGCAAAATTTAAGATGTATTATGTTCCATGATACTTGATATTGAATAATGTATAATGTGGCACTGAAGCAAATATCTCCTATAAAAGTATGTCTCTGGCTTTCTGTTTGGAAACATATTGGTAGAAAAAAAATGATATCCAGAGAAAACCAAAACGTGTTAGACAACCACAAGGTATTTAGGAATTCAAGTCTTTCGTACTTTTAAGCAACAAACCTGTTGAAAATTCAATGCAAAAACTTCATTTTCTAAATGAGAAGCAGATGGATGCATAAGATGAGGTTTTCCCCCACAGAATTAACGCTAGGGTTAAAAAGGTCTCATTTATACAGAAACGTCTATTAGTAAGTTCATGATTTAAACTATATAGGACTTAATTCAAACAATGAAATACTAAAAATGAAAACGGAAGAAGAAAAGTACTCAATGCCAAGCTCCCGCGACCTGAAGTGCGACTGTGTTTACTGCTGGGGAAACCGCAAATAAAGAGAAACTTTGATTTAAACAACGAATTCCCCCCGAAAGATACGAGATCTCCTGCGTCCTGGAAGTACGACTATGTTTGCTGCTCCGGGGAAATGGCAAAGAAAATAAATTTTCGTTTAAACAATGAAATTTTGCTATCATTCTAACTCGGCTGCAACCCGGAAGTGCGTCGGTATTTGCTGCTCGGAGGAAACCACAAAGAGAGAGGAACTTCGGTAACTCTGGTGTTTTCCTCCCTTTTCCTTTGCTGCCTTGGCTGCCGGTGACGCACTTCCCGTAGCTCTTCTTTAGGAAGGTTGAGGGACCGCGAGAACCGTTAGCAGATTTGGGGAGGGCAGCGAAAGGTGAAGGAGGTTGGTTTCTAAATCCACGCCTCAGAATGATCTAGGAATATGTTTAAAAAATAATTTTAATAACGAAGGGGAACATCGCTGTGAAGAGGATCACAGTCCTGCGCCTGGGACGGAAGGAGGCTGAAGAGATGAGGAGACCACAGGGACCGAAGTTTTCTTTTTTTTTTTGTCGCCGAGCATCACTTTTTTAAAGATATAGTTTATCTAGAATCAATTAAGTTATCAATGAACGAAAATTATAATACATAAAATGTAATAGTATATTTCCAGTATATTTTACTTATTTTGATATTTTAATGTAAATTTAAAACCTTTTAATAAAAACAATAAAGCACAGAACTCATCCTTTAACATATACCCGTGATTTACTCCTCTAACAGTTGTAGATTCTACATAGTAATGCAGAAAACAAATTGAAGCTTAGAATGCAAAGAAATACAGATCCCTCTATCCTGTTACAGATAAAATTGCGGATTCACTCACACTAAGTAACCGATTTAGTATGAAACTATATTTCCACACACATGTAGTTTTAAGATTTTGATTTGGATACAGATACATTTTGTATGTTCTAAGTAGTAACTATGTGAATTGGGAAACTTGGGTAGTCTTTGTTCTAAATAAATTTATTGCTATTTTTATGAAAAACAAGTCTGTGTGTTTGAAGATTACCAATATATTGTAAATTTCTGTGTATGAGTGTATTTAAAGCAGACAGAATGCTATTAGCACATGTAATCCCTAGTGTTTTCACCCTGATTGTGTTTTCTTTATTGTTCTACTTTGTTTTCCATTCTTGAACAGATTCATTCATTTATCTACACTGTTTGTGTCTCCCTGGATTTCTTCGAAGGGAATATTAATTTTCTCTTTAAAAACTTTTATCATATTAATATAGGCAATTATCCATCATTAGAGTTTATAGCACATATCTAAGCTTTTCTTGGTTTTAGATTCAGCTTTAAGAAGTTAGGTGTATTTGTAATGTTTTGCCTTATCTCTTATCTTTCTATTTTCCCATAAAGCTTTAATATACTTTCTCTATTATTTATATTGGATGGTTTCATAATTATATCCCAAGGGAACTTTCTTTTCTGACACAAAGTATTTTGCGTTTTGTATATTTCTTCTACTCTTATGGGCAACTTCTTTATATTAGGAAATCTTTCTTCAGTGATTTTCTTTGAAATGTTTTCTGGGATTTTGACCTAGAATTCTTCCTCCTCTCTTCCTATTATTCTTAGGACAGTGTTTATAGTGTCACAGATGTTCTGGATGTTTTGTGTCAGGAGTTTCAGATTTACCATTTTCTTTCCCTTGCTTATTCATTTCTTCTATTGTATCATCAATGTCTGATATTCCCTCTCCCATCTTTTGTTTTCTGTTAGCCAAGCTTACTTCTGTAGTTTTTATTTGAACGTCTAAGTTTTTCAGTTCCATCATTCACCCTGCTTGTGTTTTCTTTATCGTTCTACTTTGTTTTCTATTCTTGAACAGATTCATTCATTTATCTACACTGTTTGTTTGTATTTCCCTGGATTTCTTCGAAGGAAATTTTAATTTTCTCTTTAAAAACCTTTATCATCTTAATATAGGCAATTATGCATCTTTCCTGTGCTTAAACAATGCTGAAGTATTCAGGAAGTACTGCAATAGAGTCACTGATCTCTAGTACAGACATATTCCCCTCACTGTTATTGTCTGTCTTTTTTATTATTATTGAGCTCTACATTTTCCTTTGCTCCACTCACTGCCTCTCTACTCCCCTTCAACCCTCTACCATGGATCACATCCTCCCAATTTACTCAGGAGATCTTGTCTTTTTCTACTTCCCTATGGTCTGTCTTTTTATGCTGCAATCCAGGCACCTTGGATTGGGATGATGACAGATGTGTGTGTTGATTTCAGTTTTGTCTTTGTTGGTTATCTGTTTTCCTTTCATGTTTCTGTTTCTTCTGTTTTCATGCCCTACTCAGTTACTCATTCACAGGTAATCCCTGCTGATGTTGCATGCTGTGATAATGAGATGAGTTGGTGTAGGAAAGTGGGAGGAGACGATCTTTGTGATCCTTTGATAATTGGCCTGAGATGAAAGAGAGACCACAGCAGGTGTTCTGCTAAAGATTCAGGGATGATAGTGGGGAAATAGGGATCCAATAAATGGAGTGATAGATGAATCTCCATAGTTACCTTATCTGATTTCCTATATGGAGTGGTTTTTGGGTTAGTATGGGTATCTACTGGGATTTGGGACCTGGATAAAGCATGTCGTTAAAGGAACTTGGGAGAGTAAAGTCTGTGTAACTCACAGAAGATAAGATAAGGCTGGGGGAGGAATACAGAAGCAAATTTTCTTTTGCAGTACTAGGTATGAGAATGAGGATTTGGATTTGTCAGAGAGGAGGAAGTGGTGCAGGTTTTTAGTTAGGTTCCCTTTTTTTTGATCAACTCAACTGTTGAGATTTCAGGGAAAGTCTGGTAGTGTTGTAGGTTGGGGTAAGGGGTTGTTAGGGAGAAAGGACAATTGAAGGAGAAGATCTTTGTGATACACTGGAGATGTGATCAGAAAGAAAAGAAAGACCTCAGCAGATGTTCTTTTACAGGAATATTGATGAGACGGTGAGAATGGGATTGGTGGGAGAAAAGGAAAGAGATATGAAGTCAGCCTACAGACTTCCCTGGAAGGATTTTCATGACAATCTCTTAACTATAATATTTTGTAAAATATAAATTAAAAAGCAGATACTTCTAACATAAATTGAAACATGATATTCATTTCTATTTTAAAAGGGAAAATGTGTGTATAGTGAGGAAATGCTGTTCCTAAGCAAGAATGAAAACTAGCTGGGAAAACTTCATATGCTGCAAGTCCATATTCAATATCAAGGCATTGTAGGCAGCTAATATTTTGTGAGGACTTCTGGGTCCCTAATTATTATAAGGAAACTTATTATTAATTATAAAATCTTGGGCAAAAGCTTAGGCTTGTTTCTAACTAGCTCTTAATTTTCATTATTTTGCTATTTTTTACTATTTTTCTTTACAAACAACACCAGTTCCCTCTCCCATTTTTCTGCTCTACCCACCTTCTCCCCTGTCCAGCCCCTTCTACTCCCCATACAAGGTGAGGCCTCCTATGGGGAGTCAAGAAAGTCTGTCATGTCACTTGAACCATACAAACCCCTCCCCCCTGTATCTAGGATAAGGAAGATATCCCTCCACAGTGAATGGGCTCCATAGAGCCATTTCATGCACTAGGGAGAACACTGATTTCACTGTTAGTGGTCACACTAACTATCCATGCCACACAACTGTCACACACACTCAGAGGGCCTAGTTTGGCCTTTTGCAGGCTACCCAGTTGTCAGTCGGGAATCGGTGAGCTCCCACTTACTCAGGTAGTTGTTTCTGTGGGTTTTCTCATCGTGCTCCTGGCCCCTTTGATCATAATATTATTCTTCCCTCTCTATGAATGGACTTAAGAGTTCATCCCAGTGCTTAGCTGTGCATCTCTGCATCTGCTTTCATTAGTTACTGGATGAAGGATCTATGATGACATTAAGGTAATGATAAATCTGATTACAGGGGAAAGCCATTTAAGGTACCATCTCTACCAATGTTTAAATCCTTAGGTGGATCTATCCTGAGAATTTTGCTAGTGCCTAGTGTTTGGAGCATAGACCACAGTCCCAGGCCTGAGAGTTGTTTGGTCTTGAGTCCAAATCCTGAGGTGGGGGGGTCAGGTTCTCTCCCACGGGTATTTAAGTAAACTTCCAAAAGAGGAACACAAGGTCTCTTCTCCTTCCTCCTGGTCGTTGCCTTCACTGCCTTCTGGTTCCCTTTCGGGGCCACCTGAGAGAGCAGGAGTCCCACTAAACCTGGATATTTCTTAATTTGGCTTGTTTTGATTTGGCTTGATTGGGAATTTGCATCAGCAGGGAGTTCACGTTAGAAACAATTCCTAACCACCTGGATTACTGGAAACCCCCAAATGACTCCTACTTTCAATGTATCTTTTTCTTCACTCTTGTTTTCTGTTTTTTTGTCCTTCACCAAACTCACCCTTACAGATTCCTCTTGTTCTCCACCCACTCCACTTTTCCCCTTCCCACACCTCTACCACCCTTCTTCCACACGTCATGATTTAAATTTACTAAGGAGATCTTATCTGCTTCCCCTTCCTGAGGGGATATATGTATGACCATCTTAGGGTTCTCCTTATTTCCTGTCTTCTCTGGGGTTGTGGAGTACAGGATGGTTATTCTTTGTTTTACGTCTAATATTCACTTATGAGTGAGTATGTACCATATTTGTCTTTCTGTGTCTCGGTAATTTCATCCAAGATGGTTTTTTGAACTCTATCCATTTGCCAGAAAATTTCCAGATTTCCATTATTTTTACATTGTGTAAACATATCACATTTTCTTTATCCCTTCTTCAGTTGAGTGCCATCTAGATTGTTTCCAGGTCCTGCCTATTACAAATAATGCTTCTCTGAACATAGTTGAGCAAATTTTCATGTAGTATGAGTGTGCATCCTTTGGGTATATGACCACAGTGGTGTTGCTCTGTCTTGAGGTAGATAAACTTCCAATTTTCTGTGAAACCGCTGCAATGTTTCCAAAGTGTCTATACAAGATTATACTCTCACCAACAATGGAGGAGTTCTCCTTTTATTTTAAGATTTATTTATTTATTTATTATGTGGATAGCATTCCTTCCATGTGTGCCCGCATGCCAGAAGAGGGGACCAGGTCTCATTATAGATGGTTGTGAGCCACCATGTGGTTGCTGGGAATTGAACTCAGGATCTCTGGAAGAGCAGTCAGTACTCTTAACCACTCAACCATTTCTACAGCCCCTCTCCTTCCTATCTTTTGCAGCATATGCTTTCACTAGTGTTTTTGTCCTCAGCTTTTATGACAAGTGTAAGACTGAATCTCAGAACCATTTTGATTTGCATTCTCTGATGCTTAAGAATGTTGAGCAATTAGAGAGAAGGGAGTAGGGGAGGAATGGAGAAAGCTCGGTTGACCGGGATGGGGGGAAGGGAGGAAGGATGAATGTGGGATCAGGGAAGAATATATTTCAACTAAGGGAGTCATATTAGAGTTTACAGGAAACTTGATTATATATGGGATCCCAGGTCCAAGGAGAGATCCCCAGATTGTTCTCTGGACAGAGGAGGGGGTGCCTGAACCGGCCTTGGCCCGTGACCATACTGATGAATATTTTGCTTATCACCATAGATCCCTCATCTGGCGTTGGATGACGATACAGATGGAGGCCCGCGTTGGAGCACCGAACTGAGCCCCCCAAGATCCAAACGAGGAGCAAAAGGAGGAAGAAAATGACGAAGGACTGCGAGGGATACTATCCCCCACTGATACAAGGGGTCGGATCTAATGAGAGTTTACCAAGGCCAGATGTTCCGTGACTGAACGAGCATGTGATCCAACCAGATTCTCTGAATGTGGCCGGATTTTCTGAATGTGGCTGGCCTGCAGTCTTTCCGAGAAGCCATTGACAATGACACTGGGACTGGTTTCCTCTGCATATACTGGATTTTTGGGATCTAGTCTGTTTGGATGCTCACCTTCCTGGACCTGGAGGGAGGGGAGAGGAACTTGGATTTCCCACAGGGCAGGAGACCCTGACTTCCCTAGGGGACAAAGAGGGAGGAGGAGAGGGAGGGGGGGAGTGGGAGGGCGTTGGGAGGAGGGGCGTAAATGGAAACTTTTTATAATTTAATAAAATTACAAAAAAAAAAAGAATGTTGAGCAATTCCTAAAGTGCCTTTCAGCCATTTGAGATTTCTTTGTTGAGAATTCTGTTTAGATCTGTACCCCATTTTTAATTGGATTATTTGATAATTTGATATCTAGTTTCTTGACATCATTTTATATTTTGGATTTCAGTCCTCTGTAAGAAATGTGATTGGAGAATATTTTTCCCATTCTGTAGATTTTTTTCTTTTTGACAGTGTACTTTGCCTTACAGATGCTTTTCAGTTTCAGGTGGTCCCATTTAATAATTGTTGATCTCAGTGTCTCTGCTACTGGTGTTATATTTAAGGAATGGTCTCCTGTGCAATATATTGAAGTGTACTCACTACTTTCTCTTATATAATGTTCAGTGTGGCTGGGTTTATGCTGAGGACTTTGGTCCATTTGAAATTGAATTTTGTACATGAAGATAGATATGGATCTATTTTTGTACATGGTGACAGGTGACATCTAGTTTAGACAGCCCCACTTATTGAAGATGCTTTCTTTTCCCTATTGTCGAATCTAGCTTCTTTTTCAAAAATCAGCTGTTCATAGGTGTGTGATTAATATCAGGATATTCAGTTCAATTCCATTGGTCCACCCATCTGTTTTTATGCCAGTACCAAAGAGGGAGAAATACTGTGGAACATTCTTTACAGCGTGTGAAGATGTTTCATTGTGAATGATTTAATAAATAGTGAGGCAGTCAATAGCTAGTAAGGAATTTTGTCTCAGAAAAAATACTGGTAAGAAGGATAGAAAAACATGAGGATATCAGGTTTCAGAGGAAGGAATATATGCAGTACAGAGTAAAGGTAACAAAACCACGAAGCAGAAAATAAATAAATAGAAATGAGTTAATTTTGTCATTTTTAATGCATTAATACTACCTATCCAAGAGCATGGGAGGTCTTTTCATTTTCTACTATCTTCTCTAATGTCTTTCTTTGAATAAAAATTTCAAGAAGACACCAGAAAACTTTATACAGAAAAAGCCCAAAATATCTCTCACAATAAAGGAACTTATGGAGGCATCACCATCCCTAACTTAAAACTCTACTATAAAGCTAGAATTATGAAAAGATCCCGGTATTTGGATAAAAATTGGCATAATTAGGATCAGTGGCATCTAATTGAAGAACAAATATTAATCCTCCTGCCTATGAACATTTGATTTTTGACTAAGCAGCAAAATATATAATGGAAAACTAAATCATATTCAACAAATAGAAATAGATATTAACATGTAGAAAATACCTGACTTCTAACAGAGGCCAGAGCTGTGAAATATACCAGGAACTAAAGAAACTTGGCATTAAAGATCAAATAATCCAGTAAAAAATGTTGTAGAGACATAAACAGGGAACTCGCAAAAGATGACTCTTAAATGGCTAAAAGACATTCAAGGGAATACTCAACATCCTTAAACATCAGAAAAATGCAAATCAAAACAACTCTAAGTTTTCATCTTATATGTATAAAATGGTCAAGTTCAAAACACCAAGAATAGCTTATGTTGAACAGGAAGCAGCAAAATGGGAATAGTCCTCCATTTCTGGTGGGAGAAAATTTGTACAGCCACTTTGGAAATCAGTAATGCAATTTCTTAGAAATTTAGGAAACATTCTATCTCCAGACCAAGTCACACCACTATTGGGTATATACCTAAATGATGCTCAGTTCTACCACAAGAACATGTGCTCACCTATTTCATAAGTATCATTTATAATAGTTACAAACTGAAAACCACCTAGATTCATCTCAATTGAAGAATAGATAAAGAAAACATGATATATTTATAAAGTGGAGTTCTATTCAGTGATAAAAAATAATTAGCTGACATTTTAGAAAAATGGATGGATCTAGAAAAATACACTGCATTGTGTAAGTAAACCATACTCAAAAGAAAAAATATATTATGTACCCATTCATAAGTTTTTAGACATATATCAAAGAATACACATCCTACAGTCTAAAACCTCAGAAAACTAAAACAACAGAAAACCTCTAAAAGAGATATACATGGTTCTACATAGGACGGAGAAAAAGGCAAAATGTCCTGAGTAAATTGGGAGCATAGTGGTAATTGGATTTGGTAGAAGGCAAGAGGGGAGAGAGGGAAGTTAGTGGAGAAAATGTATAGTGCAATAAAAATAATAAAAAAGGAAAAAGAGAGGGTAAATAAGATAACAATTTTATTAAAGGAAGTTTGAATTACAAAAAAAATATCATGACATTTTGAAATTTGTATATGTATGGAACTAGAAAAAACCATCGCAATTGAGGTAACCAAGTCCCAGAAAGACAAACAGAGTATATATTCACTCATAAGCGGGTATTAGATGTAAAGCAAAGAATAACCAGGCTACAATCCACAACCCCTGAGAAACTAGTTTACAAGGAGGACATTAATAGAGATGTACATGGATGCCCCTGTGAATCATGAATGGAGAAGAGTGCCTGAACAAAATGGGAGAAGCTGAAGGAGGGACAAAGGTGAGAGGGAAGGAGAAAATGAGGGAATGGGACAGTTGAGTTGGGGGAGGTACAGAGAGGGAGAGCAATGAAAGAGATATCTTGGTATTGGGAGCCATTATGGAGTTAGGGAGAAATCTGGTGCTAGGGAAACTCCCAGGAATCTACAAGGAAGACCCCAACCAAGACTCCCAGCAATGGCATATAGAGGGTGTTTGAAATGGCCTCCCCTATAATCAGATTGTTAACCACCATAATTGACATTACAGAACCTTCCAGTAACTGATGGAAGTAGATGCAGAGATCCACAGATAAGGACTAGGCTGAGCTCCCAGAGTCCAATCAAAGAAATTGGAGACTAAAGGGATCAGGATTATGATGGGCAAAGCCACAGAGACTAGGTACTGTGAGCTGACTGAATCTGGACTGAGAGCTCGAGAACCTGCATAGGAGCAAACAAGGCCCTCTGAATGTGGGTGACAGTTTTATGGCTTGGGCAGTCTGTGGGTCAACTGGCAGTGTGAGCAGGATTTATTCCTAGTGCACGAACTGGCTTTTTAGAGCCCATTCCTTATGGAAGGATCCCTTGGTCAGCCTTGATAGAGAGAGTAGGGGCTTGGTCCTGTCTCAACTTGATATGCCAGACTTTGTTGACTCCTCATGGATGCCTTTCCCTTTCTGAGCGGTGGATGGACATTGGGTCAGAGGAAGGTTGGTGGGAACAGGAGGTGAGGAGGGAAGTTGAAATCAGATTGATATGCAAAATGAACAAAAGAAACACTTTTAAATAAATATTTAAAAAGGAATAAAACAATCAGCTACACACATTATTGCTTCCATTGTACTCTGCCATCAAGGATGTATCTGAAGTAGACTACATAGTGAACTCTGGAATGGGAATGACCATTACAGTAGAGCCGAACATAAGAGATGGTGGTGCCAGAGTGTAAAGTGCAAATAGAAGCATCCAAACTGTAGAGCCTGGTTCTACCTTCAAATTTGTATCTCAGCACGACTACAAAATCTAGCTTTTACAGTGAAATTTTCATTCCCTGTGTGCTCAGGCCTAGACTTTTAGGTCCATGGAAGAATCTTTTGCCTCCCACCAGGCTATTTTCAGATATGCAGAAACATCATCAAATTTGATCCTTAAGTGTAATAGATCTGTTGGATGGTTATAAAAAAGTTGTGAGAGGATTAACTGTCATCCTCTATGATGCCTCTGGAGTTGTTTTATCAATTCTTTGGGTAAAGTGGAATTTAAGCACCTAGGAAAACTAAGATATTAGAATTTTCCCAGAGAGAGGAGAATTAATAGGTTTAGCATCTGAGGAACTGAGAGAGAATATCTAGGGTTAGATAAAGGAGGATGGAAAAATATGGAGAAGATAATAGAGAGAGGGGAAGACAGAGAGAGAGAGAAGAGCAAGAACAGAGAGAAAGAAGGAGGAAAGTCTTTCAAAATATTGAGCATAAATAGGGATCAAAGACAAAGAATAAAGAGAAGAGAGGAGAGAACATGAGTGAACGCAACAGCCTGGGACATGCCTTGAATCCAAGACTAAGGGAGGCGGAGTCATGTGGATCTGTGAGGACAAGGCCAACCTGGCTTACAGAGTCAGTTATATGACAGCAAGAGATACACAGAGAAACCTTGTCTTGAAAATCAAAAAAAAAAAAAAACAGGGAAAGAAAAAAGAAATATGGTGTAAGAACAGCTGAGAATCAAACAGGAAAGTGTAGGTGTAAGGGGGTGAAATTCGGACAGGACACAGGCAAATAGTTGTTTAGAGTCAGTCTTGGCATGCAAAGTATAGGCAGGCTATCAGAGATTGATTTATGGAGGTAGAAAAATAGAAGACGTATAAGTTGTGTTAATTTTGTTTAATAGCATTGCTCTGTTCGAAAAGCAAAAGATTGGAAGATAAGCCTAAGAGACTGATAAGATGGGAATCCCTTTCTGAAAAATAAGTGTGGTAAGCCTTATTAGAAAGTCCAATGTCTTACCTACAATCTCTGAATTTCCCTTACTGACATTCATAAGAAAGAATAAGTCTCCATGTATGTATTTATTTGGGAGCTGGGTAACAAACCCCCCCAAAGCAAAGAGCAGAGAATAAAAATAAAGACAATTACAGAAATAAAAGATTATCTGTGGATTTTATTGGTGCTTTTCTGAACTGTGGATATACTTGTTGCTAACGTTACTTTAGAAATGAGGAGTACCTGTGAGTAAAAGCTCATAAATATTTTCACTTTCCAATAGTGTGAATCTTCCTCTGACCACTGTGAGAACATTTTTCATGTATTATTACTCCTTATGTTTTTGACTCATGCTGTTTTGAGAAGAACGGGAAGTACACAGGAAATGAAACTGTGGAGAAGCCTATCAGATATAATCTATATTTAGTTATCTCTGGCCGTGCCTATGAGAGATTTTTCTTGTTTCATGAACTGAAGTTAAAGTTTTACTCTAAATGTTGGGAGCACAGTTCATGTACTAGTTTCTAGACTGAGTCAAAGACAGACAGATAGATGCTGTCATGATAGATGCAAGACAGAGAAAGACGGAGTCTGGGCCAAGGTTTCATGTTATCTGTAAAATCTCTACCTCTCTAAAATATACTAGTTTCTACCCTCCTAAACATTCTGTGCAACAGCAGGTCTTCAGGCCTTTGGAGCATATTTAAGATCTAAATTGTACCAATCACTTACAGCTCACTGTAGCTATTCATGTTGCCATGGAAGACTAGAAACATTTATGCACATATCCATGTTCTGGCATCACTAAACACTTCCTGTAGGGTGAGAAAGGGAGGTTCTTGTGTCACTGCTGCTCTGCTTCTCCTGTGAAGACCCAGGCCTGCATCCCGATCTTTCTGTCCTGCTGCCAGACAAACTACAGCTGGCACTCAGTACTTCGGACTAGGTAGGACAAGGCAGCCCCTGGATGATATAAGTATAGGGTGGATGAGATTCCTGGCAAAGTCCTGCGAATAGAGTTTATTTGAAGACAAATTTGGAAGGTGAAGACATGTTTATCACTCCTGCCAGGAGAGTTGGAGCCAATTTTTTTTTTTAGAAACCAAGTATCATCCCAGTCAGTTCTGCAGGTTGGTTGGGTGTGTTTCTCTGCTATTCATATAGAAAGACTGCTTTATTGTATGTTTGAAAGATCACATTTACTAATAAGTTGATGAGTTTTTTTCTTTTGGTTTGAGACAGAATTTTATGTAGCTCATTTTTTTGTCATATTATTGCTATATGTTATATGTAGTTTAAGTTGGCCTTGAATTTCTGACCCTTTTTCCTCTGCCTCTTTGTGGGAATCCATGTGAGACTCATTTTCCATCTGGAGTCATATCTGACTTAAAGAAGTCATTTGAGTTCAAGCTTACTTTCCAGTAATCTTAAGGGCTGTGAATAGCATCTATTTTAGCCCCTAGAAAGAACATTTTTGCTCGGTCGAAAAAGAACGTGTTTGTATTTAGGCTTGAGGTGGTGTGTTCTAGCTAGAGGCACAAATCATTAGAGATTAGAAGCTGCTTTGCTGAGTGACATAATGCATCTTTTTGAGCTTCCTCCCAGTGATAGTGCACGGAGGTGTTTAGATGATTCTATTGCTCTTTGTTTTGCCTTTTGACTGTATTTAGCATGTATGCTGGCTGAGAAAAAAGCTTGGGGCTGTTTGGTATTGACCTTTAGTCTTCCTGGTCCATCCTAGGTTACTGCTTTTCATTTCTCTTAATCTGCCATTCCCTATATCCTCATGTCCCCTCCCAGATACCCCTTCATGATTCCTGCTGAATTAGACTCTCACACAGACTCCAATATGCTGACAATTTTAATTACTTAAAATATAGTAAGACTACATTTTATAATTTAATAAAATTACAAAATAAAAATAAAAAAAAGACTACAAAAACTGTGCTCCATTACAGAAAACTGTGACAGAGGTATCTGGTCACGCTGCACCTTGATAGAGTGGTTCTTAATGCTTCCTAGGTGTTTGATACAGTTTCTGTATTCTTTTAGCTCTTCAACACCCTGGAACCCTGCAGTTCATTAGGAGAGGAATTTCAGTGTTCATTGAAGTACCAAGCTTGCTGTGTATTTTGGAGCAAGGTACAGAGCTCACTGGTTCCGCAGTGGTCATGCTATAGTGCTTGCAAAATACCACATCAGGCAGAACAGCTGAGAAATACTGTGACTGGCTTCAGAAGTTGAGGGATAACTGTTTACTCTAGGGCTTATGCGACCTCTCACATCCAGTGTGTGTCCTTTGCCCTCCAGCTGCAAAGAACAAATAATGTATGTTTCTACAGTAAAATTAAGTTAATGGAGATAGTAAATGTTCAACAAACACCGAATAAATAACTCTTATGCCTCTTGAGCTATGTGTATGTGTGCTTGTGTAAATAGGCATGCCAGATGATGTTGACTCACCCAGTGTATATTTACCATGGGCTTATTGTGGGCACATCTTTCATAAATGATAGGGGAGTTTCCAAGCTCATGATCTGGTATTATAGTACAGAGAAGATCTTGGAATGTTAATAAAATTTGTGTAGTCTGGTGATGATACATTCTGTGGAGAAAGAAAAGTCAGAAGCAGGCTTCAAAATTGATTTCTAGTATGGCAGTACTTGTCCCAAGTTGAGAAAATAAAAAAAAATGTGAAGGGCCTGGCACCAGATTAGCCTGCTTATTTGAGTATAGATTCCTTATTTTACCTCATGTTTAACGTGCTTTTGTTCGAAACCACTTGGTACACCTTATCAACTATTTAACTTAAGTTTATTCCATCAGTCTGCTAAATTTTAATACAGTAATTCAAAGCAGATCCAGGTATATGTATGTCAAATCATCATTTGTTTAAGATGTGACATTTGTGTTCTTGTCTCCATAGGTTTAAGGGTCTATGATCTTCATGGGCTGAACAAATGAGCTTCTGCCACATCCTTGGCAGAAGAGTCCCTGCAGGCTTTACAGCAGGCAGGTATAATGAAGAGGTGAGTAAGAACAAGGCTTGCATCTGTAGTCTCAGTAACAGAGAGTTCGCATCACCTTTGGAGCAGACCCTTGCCAGCAACCTGAACTCAGGTCTACTTTTAGCTTTACTTCTAGGCAGGCACCTTCTGCTTGTGTTCTCTAGAGACAGAGGTGCCATAGTTCAGTAAAATTGCCATGTTTCTGTAGGATTGGATTCATTTCATTATTTTCATTTAGTTAAGCAATTTCCTTTAATAAAAGAAAGGTAAAAAGTTTTCACAGAAACCTGGTTTTTTTGTTGTTGTTTTTTTTTTTTAGTTTTTCTCCCTTAGTTTTAATCTTGTCAGCAAGAAAAACTCTGTTTAACAAACTGTTTTTAATTATTGCTTTAGGGTTATCTTTTAAAGGATATACAGAACGCTATATTTTGTATTAGTAAATGAATTGTATTTGTATTTGTTAAAGCTATAAACACAATTTTGTTCATATTAAAGAATTTGATCATTAATAAGGTGAGTGACTATTAACTTGTATGGATTAATTATTTTTAACAGTTTACAAGTGTTACCATATGGTATAGGATGGCAGGTTAGGTCCAAATTATGGTGGGTGAGTTACAAACGTATCGGGCAGAGAGAACTTTATGGGGAGATTTCTGGGGGAAGGGAAGGAAGAGAGGGGAGAGAGTAAGGGTTCAAATAGTGACGACCTTGGGGGGAGAGAAAGAGAGCTAAAGATAGAGAGAAAGAGGTGGAGAGAGGAGAGGAGAGGAGGGAAAGGAGAGAAGAGAAGAGGGGAAGGGAGAGAGAGACACATACACACACACACAGAGAGAGAGAGAGAGAGAGAGAGAGAGAGAGAGAGACAGAGAGAGAGAAGAGAGGTGTAAGGATTCAGAGAAAGAAGAGGAAGGAGTAGGTCGAGTTTCACCTCTTAAAGGGATGGTGTAAAACCAAACAATATGTCATGGTACTCTCTGCCATACGTTTGGTGTGATGCACTCTGCCAGGTCCCCCAGAGGTAGGGCCATGTATAACTGAAAGCTAACATTCCTCCTTTTTTATTTATTACAAAAAGGTGAAGATTTAGGCATGGCAGGTTAGGGAAATAAGGGGACCAAATGCTTGAAACTGCTTTCTGCTGATTTGTGGACATTGATATGTTGGGTAAGGGGGAAGAAAAACCTGGGATCTGGCCATAATCAGAAGTAGATGGTTCGCTTCACTGCTATTCAGACTGTATTGTAATGTACAGTGACTCATGGACCTGGCAAGGTGCTGACAGATCAGAGAAGAAGTTTATGCTTAGGGAAAATATTTTCTTTAGGTTATGGTAATTGAGGGAGGTGGGTCACGAGTCCAGGGAAAGGTGAGATTGTACTTGTTTGGAGTGGATCTGAACTGTGAGCATCAATCAAGTCAACTTACTGGAACTTGAAATATTTTTTTGGCTTTGTGAAAACACAAATTTTAGACATTAGAAATGGCAGCATACACACGCCTGTGGCAGTTGTTTTTAGTACAATGAAAAACACCTCTTAAGTTTATACTTAAAAAACAATCAAAGAGAATTTATATTCCTGATCTTGTAGCTATGATAATATAATGATAGTATGCTGTTTAGCATTCTGCAAGAGATAGATTAACAGCTCTCCGGAATTCCATCAATAAGTGTTAAGACTATGAACATTTGGAGTGTTAGTATAACAGTAGCACAATGAGAGAGGGAAATCTGGAACATGTTCTTTTAAACATCTCAGATCACATATTATTCACCAGCATTTAAGACTTTTTATGCTCAGACCTTTATTATTTGCATTTATTCACCTTCATAACTTACATTTGCACAAGTTACATATCTTCTTGGACTCTAAAATGCTCTTAGATCCTCATATATTAAGATTTATTATTATTATTTTATTTTATTACTTTAAAAAATATCCCAATCCAAATCCACACTCCCTCCACACTCTCCCACCCCAGGTCACCCCAACCCTAAGTGGAAAGTCCAAGGCTGACCCTACTGCATCTACGTTGAGCAAGGTTTACATCCAAAGAGAATAGGATGCCAAGAAACCGGGATATGCAAGTAGAGACACATCCCAGTGTCATTATCAGTGGCCACTCAGTCTGCCCCACCAGTCAACCCCCTTGAGAGGGGCTTGGTTGTTCCCATGCTCATTCATTCCCAGTCCAGTAGGAGTTGGTGAGCTACCATTGGCTCAAGCAAATTGTCTCAGTGGATGACCCTCTCATGGTCTTGAATTCCTTGCTCATACTCTTATTCCTTCCTCTCTTCAACTGCATCTTGGGAGCTCAGTCCAGTGCTCCAATGTGGGTCATTGCCTCCGTTCTCATCTGTTGTTGGACAAAGGTTCTATTGTGATATTTAAAATAATCATCAGTCTGACTACAGGGTAAGGTCAGTTCAGACACCCTCTCCTCTATTGCTTAGAGTCTTAGCTGGGGTCATCCCTGTGGGTTCTTGGGCATTTAGAGAGCCAGGTTTCTTGCTAAATCTATAATAGCTCCCTCAATCAAGATATATCTTTCCTTGCTCTCATATCTGTCCTTCCTCCATCTCGACTATCCCATTTCCTCAAGTTCTCCTCAAAACCCCCAACCCCTTATCTCCTTCCTTCTACACCCTGCCCCCATGCTCCCAAATTTTGGTCTGATTCCAATTTCCAGGTGGGTCTATATATGTTTTTCTTTGGGTTCTCCTTTTTACTTAGTTTCTCTACCATCCTGAGGTAGATCAATCTATAGGCTCATTGCCCCTTGTTTATGGCTAGTATCCACTTATGAGTGAGTACATACCATATTAGTTTTTTGGGGTATGGTTTACCTCACTCAGGATAATGTTTTCTCAGTTTGTTAATTTGCATGCAAAATTCAAGCTGTCATTATTTTCTACTGCTGAGTAGTACTTAATGTGTAAATGTGCCACACTTTCTTCATCCATTCTTCATTGGAGGGGCATCTAGGTTGTTTCCAGGTTCTGGATATTACAAATAATGCTGATATGAACATAATTGAACAAATGCAGTTGTAGTAGATTGAGCATCTTTTGGATATATTCTCAAGAGTGAAATTGCTGGATCCTGAGGTAGGTTGATTCCCAGTTTTCTGAGAAACCACCATAGTGATTTCTACAGTGGTTGCACAAGATGCATTCCCACCAGCAATGGATGAGTGTCCTCCTTGTTCCACAACCTCTCCAGGATTAGCTATCATTAGTGTTTTTGATCTTAGACATTCTGACAGGTGTAAGATGGTACATCAGAGTTGTTTTGATTTGCATTTCCCTGATCATTAAGGAAGTTGAGCATGTCCTTAAGTATCTTTTGCCCATTTGAAATTCTTCTGATGAGAATTCTCTGTTTAGTTCAGTACACCACTTTTTAATCAGGTTATTTAGAATTTTAATGTCTAATTTCTTGAGTTCTTTACATATTTTCGAGATCAGACCTTTGTCTGATGTGAGCTTGGTGAAGTTTTTTCCCATCCAGTAGGTTGCCTTTTTGTCTTATTAACTGTGTTCTTTGCTTTACAAAAGCTTCTCAGTTTCAGGAGGTCCCATTTATTTATTGATGCTCTTATTGTCTGTGCTTCTGGGGTTATACGTAGAAAGTGGTCTCCTGTGCCCATGCATTGAAGGTTACTTCCCACTTTCTCCTCTATCAGGTTCAGTGTGGTCAGATTTATATTGAGGTCTTTAATCCATTTGGACTTGAGTTTTGTGCATGGTGACAGATATGTATCTATTTTTGTTCTTCTACAGGTTGACATCCAGTTATATCAGCACCATTTGTTGAAGATGCTTTCTTTTTTTCCCTTGTATCTTTTTTTGCTTTTTTGTCAAAAATCGGGTCTTCATAGGTGTGTGAATTAATATCCAGGTCACCAATACGATTTCATTGGTCAACTTCCCTCTTTTTATGCAAATACCAAGCAGTTTTCATTACTGTAGCTCTGTAATGGAGATGGTAATGCCTCCAGCAGTTCCTTTATTGTACAGGATTGTTTTGACTATCCTGAGTTTCTTGTTTTTCCATATAAAGTTGAATATCATTCTTTCAAGAACTGTGAAGAATTGTGTTGGGGTTTTGATGAGGATTGCATTGAATCTATAGATTGCCTTTGGTAAGATTGCCATTTTTACTATGCTCATCCTTTGTATCCAAGAGCATGGGAGATCTTCCCATTTTTTGGTATCTTTTTCAAATTCTTTTTTCAAAGACATAAAGTTCTTGTCAAATAGGTCTTTCACGTCCTTTGTTAATGTTACTCCAGATATTTTATGTGATTTGTGGCTACTGTGAAAGGTGATGTCTTTCTGACTTCCCTCTCAGCTTCTTTATCCTTCGTGTATAGGAGGGCAACCGATTTTTTTTTTGAGTTGATCTATTATCCTGTCACTTCACTGAAGGTATTTGTCAGCTGTAGGAGTTCTCTGGTAGAGTTTTTGGGGAAACTGATGTACACTATCATATCATCAGCAAATAGCTTAAGTTTGACTTTTTCCTTTCCAATTTGAATCCCTTGATCTCCTCATGTTGTCATATTGCCATTGCTAAAACTTCAAGAACTATGTTGAGGAGATATGGAGAGAGTGGACAGCCTTGTCTTGTTCCTGATTTTAGTGGCATTGCTTTCAGTTTCTCTCCATTGAATTTGATGTTAGCTGCCGGCTTGCTGTATATTGCTTTTATTATATCTAGATGTGATCCTTGTATCCCTAATCTCTCCAAGACCTATGTCTTGAAAGGAAGTTAAATTTTGTCTAATTCTTTTTCAGCATCGAAAGAAATGATCATATGTATTTTTCTTTCAGTTTACTCATATGATGGATTGCGTTGATAGATTTTCGTATGCTGAACCAGTCCTGCATCTCTGGGATGAAGCCTACTTGATCATGATGGATGATTTTTACTTGATCATGATGAATGATTTTTTTGATGTGTTATCATATTTGGTTTGTCACAATATTTTATTGAGAATTTTTGCATCAATGTTCACGAGTGAGATTGGTCTGTTATTCTCTTTCTTGCTTGAGTTTTTGTGTGGTTTTGGTATCAGGGTAACTCTAGCCTCATAAAAAGATTTTGGTAATAACCCTTCTGTTTTTACTAAGTGGAACATTTTGAGGATTATAAGTATTATCTCTTCTTGAAATTCCAGTAGAATTCTGCACTAAAACCATCGTGTCCTGGGATTTCTTTGGTTGGTAGGTTTTTGATGACAGCTTCTATTTTCTCATGGCATAAAGGTCTATTTAAGTTGTTCATCTTGTCTTGATTTAATTTTGGTATATGGTATCTATCTAAAAATTGTCCATTTTTTATATTTTTCAATTTGGGGGAGTACAGTTTTTTAGTAGGACCCAATGATCCTCTGAATTTCCTCAGTATCTGTTGTTATGTCCACCTTTTCATTTTTGATTTTATTAATTTGGATGTTCTCTCTCTGCCTTTTGATTAGTTTGGATAAGGGTTTATCAATCTTGTTGATTTTGTCAAAGAACCAGCTCTTTGTTTCATTCTTTGGTTTTCTGTTTTTCTATTTCATTGGTTTCAGCTCTCAACTTGATTATTTCCTGTCTTCTTCTTCTTTTGGGTGAGTCTGATTCTTTTTTCTAGAGATTTGAGGTATGTTGTTAGGTCATGATGTGAGATTTCTCCATTTGTCTTATGTGGGCACTTAGTGCTATGAACATTCTGCCTAGCATTGCTCTCATAGTGTCACATAGGTTTGGATATGTTGTGCCTTAATTTTCACTGAATTCAAGAAAGATTTTAATTTTTTTCTTTAGTTCTTCCTTGACACAGCTGTGATGCAGTAGTTGACTTTTGAATTTCCATGAGTTTGTAGAGTTTCTTGGAGTCGTATTTTTGTTGAATTCTAACTTTAGTCTATGGTGATCTGATAAGACACAGTGGATTATTGTAATTTATTATATCTGTGGGTGTTTGCTATGCTACCGAGAATGTAATCAATTTTAGAGAAGGTTCCATGAGGTGCTAAGAAGAAGGTATATAGTTTTTTGTTTGGGTGGAATGTTCTATAGATGTCTGTTAAGTCCATTTGATTCATTACATTTGTTACTTCTCTTTTTAGCCTGTTAAGTTTTTGTCAGGTTTACCTGTCCATTGGCAAGACAGGTGTGTTGAAATTTCTTACTATTTGTGTGGGGGTTTTGATGTGTGATTCAAATTTTAGTAAGGTTTCCTTGACATATGTTGGTTTTCTTGACTTAGAGGCATAGATATTCAGGATTGAGACTTGATCTTGATGAATTGTTCCTGTTATGTGTATAAAATATCCTTCTCCATCTCTTCTGATTTCTTTTAGTTTGAAATCATTTTTTTGCTTGTTTTTTTGGTCAATTTGATTGGAAAACCTTTTCCCAACCCTTTACTCTGAGGTAGTGTCTCTCTTTGAGGTTGAGGTGTTTTTCTTGTAAACAGAAGAAAGCTGGATCCTGTTTACTTATCCATTCTCTTAGCCTTTGTCATTTTATAGATGAATTGAGTTCATTAATATTAAGTAATGTTAATGACCAGTGGTTGTTAGCTCTGGTTATCTTTCGGTAGTAGTGTTTGTGTGTTTACCTTCTTTGGGTTAAGCTGTTGGTGGGTTATCAGATGCCTGTGTTATTGTGGGTATAGTTTGTTTCCTTGGGTTGTAGCTTTCCTCGTAATGCTTTATGTATGGCTTGGTTTGTGGATATGCATTTTTTTAAATCTGTTTTTGTCATTGAATATCTGGTTTTCTCCATCAGTGGTGAATGAAAGCTTTGCTGGGTACAGTAGTCTGGGCTTGCATCCATAGTCTCTTAGTGTCTGCAACCCATATATCCAGTACCTTCTGGATTTCATTGTTTCCATTGAGAAGTCAGGTGTAATTCAGATAGGTTTTCCTTTATATGTTACTTGACCTATTTTCTTTTGCAGCTCTTAACATTCTTTCTTTATTCTGTATGTTTTGTGTTTTGATTATTATATGGTGAGTGAAATTTTTTTGATCCTGTATTTTTTGTGTTCTGTAAGCTTTTTGTACCTTCATAGGGATATCCTTCTTTAGGTTAGACTCTGGAGTGAGAGCTGCAGAAACTGCATAAAACTGAACTAGGCCATCAGTGTGTGGTTTGATCTGCTGTGGGTACTGGGAATAGGACCAGGTGTCAACGCAGGTGCACGAATTGGCATAAAGCCTTTTTTTTTTTATCCTGATGTGCCCTGAGCTAACATCGACTCATGCCACGTGACTGTTATATAAATGTCATTTATTTTACATAGTATGATAGAGAAGACTTAATTTTAACATAAGAGCTGAATCGTATAGATAGCAAGCTATGGGTAATTTAAATTACTTATGTACATATTTAGCTGTCTGCCTTTTGTTACAAGTTGAAGCTAAATTATTATATAGATTTTTAAACAATGCCTAATGAATTTTCAAATACTGAAATAAAAAGTTTATGTGGAACAGAGACATCATTCCTGCATTGATTTGAATACAAGGTTCCTTAAAATATTGAATGACTTAGAAAACTCTAATCAAAGCTCATTGATTGTAGTAATTTCAGATTATTGTGTTGTACCATCTGCAGTATATTGAGGAGAATATGGAATTTGTCTATAAAACACATGTTCCTTGTCCTTTTGAATGGAGAGAATTATAAAAGCAAGAAAAAAATCTTTATAAAATTTTAGATGTACATTAAATAATCCCTATGTGATACCATTAAAATATTTAAAAAATATTTTGGATAGTGATTCTTTGTAGATCCTGAGTTACTTGAAATATAAACTCCCAATTATTATCAGTGTAGCAGAAATAATGGAACTTAGTTCATTTAGAGCTATAATTTCTGTAAGCTTATTACTAGTAAGGGATTATTTCTATGAGAATATTGGCAGCAGCATTATTTAATACATTAATTATCTGTCTATCTATCTATCTATCTATCTATCTATCTATCTATCTATCTATCTATCTATCTATCTTTGTATATTGTTGGAGGAAGATGCTAGTTAGTTCCTGACTGCTCAGACCCAAAATAGTCACACAGAAGCCATATTACTTAAATCACTGTTTGCCCCACTAGCCATAGCTTTTTATTGGCTAACTTTTCCTTATTCATTAAACCTATCTCCATTAATCAGTGTATCACCACTTGGCAGTGACTTATCAGCAAGTTTCAGCATGTCTGACTCTTGTGGAGGCTCCATGACATCTCTCTGACTCTGCCTATCTTTTTTTCCCAGCATTCAGCCTAGCTTTTTCTGCCTACCTAAGTTCTGCTTTGCTATACGTCCAAAGCAGTTTCTTTATTCATTAATGGTAATCACAGAACACAGAGGGGACTCCCACATCAGTGTATGTAGAATTTAACTGCAATTACAAAAAATATGTAAATCAATAAGCCAAATCCCAATTGTGATAAACAGATGAAGACCTAACCAATGAGAAGACACAAAATTTTATTTTCGCTTTATCATGAAAGTTAAGCATCCATTTAAGTATTGATTAGACGAACAGAAGAGAACATCTTCCAAATAACAAATGACTAATACCTCTGGAAATTTAAACTGCATTGAAAAATGCTTTATTCCCCAGCTGTAATTGCTTCTCTACTAAAAGTGGACTTTCCTTTAATTTTTTTCTCCTATGTATCAATTATTGATATTGAGTTATTCCCATGTTTGGGCAAAGCAAACAAACAAACAAAAATTTCCCATGGAAAAAAAACCTTTGCCATTGAATAATAACCTCTATGAAGGGAAAATAAATCATTTAAAAAATGCCAAAGAATCAACTCTGCACAGTCAGTCTCACTCATTCTGTGTCCCTGGAGCCAGACATCTAATTTCTTGGAACTTGCTCTTCTCCATCCAAAGCTGGAGACTGAAAATCTATGACATGGAGTGGAGGACTTTGAGTTCCAGCCATATTGCTGGGATGAGCAGGAGGGCAGATATGTCTCTGGGACCACTGGAAAACCTAAACGACTGGAATCCGTTTTGGTCCATCCTGAGAAGATAAGCAAGATGTGTGGCAGAAGATTTTCTCTTTCTCAACTTCCTTCCCAACCCTGAATGTTCAGTCACTATATTACTGTACTCCAGCTTGTAAAATAATTAACAGATATTTGATGAACCTTTTCATAGGCTGTGTTTATGTTAGTTACTATGAATGTGAAGTTGGAAAATGTTGCTCTGAATATTCTGTTCTTGTGGATCTTTCAAAATATCCCAATAATTGTGTTAAATGTTTTGTCTCAAAGAACTGAGAAAAAACATAATAATTTCTACTTTTTCGCTTATAATTATGATCCCCTTTGAGTGGAAAGACTGAGGTTCTTAATCCCCTAAATTCAATTCAAAATAATGATTTTTTTCCTTCTCCATTGAAAGCAGTGTGCCATGTGCCCCATGTTTGGCACCAGCTGTGGGAATGTCCCAGCAGATTTTATAGCAGGAAGGGAAAAATAATCAGTGTGAAGTAGGAATGAACCCCAAACAGTCTGATTTAGTAACTGGTTAGAACTTGTAGAGCCTGACATCAGCTTGTATGTTTTTGTCATATATTTGCATAGAACATTTTTGTAAAAAAGTTTTTAAGATGATAATTAACTTCACATAATGAGTACAATAATGCTCAAGACATGTTTACCTTGAAGATATTTGTAAATTACATATTGTTTTTCCTGTTATAATGTTTGTGTTGAGTTTGAAACAATGCTCCAGATATAGATCTAGGGAAATGACTGAGAAAAACATAATGACCTGACTCTGAGATAACACAGATATCACTTAAGCTGTTGCAAATTAAAAATGATGTTTATCACAAGGATGAGTTTTATGGCATAGAAACAATGCTCGAAGATTTAAGGGGAGATGGTCTGTAATAAGTAAAACAAATGCTGGAAGACACAGGCAGAGCCTGACTCATCACAGGAAAGAATCACCAGATTGTAAACTACACCCATTCTGTCATTCCAGGAGTGACATTTTATCATCTCTTCCCTTTGAAGTATGCCTTGTTGTGAGTTTCATTCTCCTGGATTCTCCAGGGCTTTTCTGTGTGCGCTTTGTGAACTCTACAAACCTCATTTTGTTTTTTCTCTCCATTTATACCAAAGATGCATTATTTGTTTTCTTAACTCTGACTGTGGCACCCTCTGTGTCAGTTTGCCAAATGAATTCACGAATAGTTTGGCTACAATCAAAGCATAGAGGGCCTCAGGCAGAGGACTTATCTTCTGCAAAACATCACTTCCTGCTATAATCACTTCCCCTATTCTGTCTTTAAGAGTTATATTTGAAAACCAAGAAAGCAGGTATATGGCACATTGTAGTACAGCCAAGAAAACATTTTTCATTAACAGCAGTCATATGAGCAAGTCACTACATACAGAGAGTGATAGTTGAGTTTCATTGAGAAGGAGAATTTGCCACTCTACATAACAATTTACAGATTGTTCCAGTGAGGGCCACAAAATCCAATAATTGAAGCTATCTATGGCAGGATGTACAAACTGTTCCAAAACTTCTAGGTTGGGATATGTAGGTGAAAGAAGAGTAGCCTATGCACCATCTGAAGACAGGTCAGGCATTTGAGGTATGAGGCCAAGTATATATTAAAGAAAGCACATCCCTCAGCTCATACAGCTATGCTATACAGCTTGCAAAGTCCAGCGGTACAAACAGAGAAAATGTGTCTTTATTAAGTCTCAAATATAAAGGCTCAGTTTCCTTTCATAAAGTCTTTAGAGCCCTGGAGTGGAAGGTGGTGACCCTTTCCAGATTTCCTATTTAATGCTAACCCTGGAAAGACGCAAATTCTCACTAATTATCGACTCCTGTCTCCTTAGAGAGTCTTTGCTTTTTCCATTAACCACTGAAAAAATTGAAAATCTTCTTGTTTTGTGTACATGACAAGTAGTACAACCAGCTCTTATGAGCAGTGTTCATACTACAAAGCTCAGTAAAGCACTGGTTTCTATGAGACAGTGCCATGAGCCCTCAAGTCCCTCCATTTCCATTTTCAGAGTTCCATTGTACAGAGAAGGCTTCATGTCCCAGCCTGCAAAATATGGGGCAAGCGTCCATACTATTTCACAGATTCATACACTAAGTCAAGTGTATCATTGCTATGCATCATTTTTGCTGACTGAAGAGACTTATGAATGAATCATCACTGCTTTTCCTGATTGTGATTTTCGGGCTGGCAATTTCCCTAAATCACTGACTTCTACTTGGGCAGAATTGGATTAAAAGAACACTACTCAGTCAGTGTTGAAATTTCAGTATTAGAAATAGAATGAGGTCAGAGGTGGGAACCCATAGAAGAGAATATACATGAAAGGAAAATATCCCTCATTTTGCACTGTAGAAAACAGCCATTTGGAAAAATAAAGTGGAGAATGAGGTCATCAAGAAGCAAATGATGGTTTAGAGATGTATTAGCTGTCCATACACTCAAACACACACACACACACACACACACACACACACACACACACACACACACTAATTAGTGAAAAATTGGCCCCAAATTTGAAGAAGTTTGTGGAGGGATGAATGAGATAAGCAATTTTTTATTGCATATATGCTTGTGAGATATCTTTTAGATCTCATAACTTTCAGACGTTCCTGAATCTTAAGAACTTTCCTCCAATGCTTTGCATAAGGGAAAACTGCAATTTATAGGAAATAGGTAAGCAATCTTCTCATACATTAAATAAATGAGTAGACACACAAATAAAAAAATTCTAGGTGCTAGAAAGATGGTTCAGTGGTTAAGAGCATTGCCTGCTCTTCCAAAGGTTCTGAGTTCAATTCCCAGCAACCACATGGTGGCTCAAAACCATCTGTAATGAGGTCTGGTGTTCTCTTCTGGCCTTCAGGGATACACACAGACAGAACATTGTATACATAATAAATAAATAAATATTAAAAAATAAATAAATTGTAATATACATGACATGATCTAGAGAGAGACTCAGGATAATCAGCATTGCTTTTATATATAAATTGGTCAGTTATCCAAATGATACATCTTAGCTTGCATCCCATCAAAAAGAAAAATCAATGCTGATTATATATATATATATATATATATATATATATATATATATATGTGTGTGTGTGTGTGTGTGTGTGTGTGTGTGTGTGTGTGTGTGTGTGTTCACATTTACATGTGGATTCATGTACAGGTATGGATATGTACCTGCACAACATCCATGTGGAAATCTGAGAATATTCTCAGGAGTCAGACTTTAGGAATCTTCCACGTTTTGTTTGAGACAGGGTTTCTCATTAGTCTTGGACTTTTCCTTTCTAGGCCAGGCTAAAGCATTCCACCCAATGTTCCAGGGATCCAGCAGTTTAAAAACCACTTATGAGTGAGTACAGGTGATAATTGTCTTTCTCGTTTTGGGTTACCTCATTCAAAATGTTGTTTTTTGGCTCCATCCATTTGCCTGCAAAATTCAAGATGTTATTTTTTCTGTCATGTAGTACTCCATTGTGTAAATTATCACATTTTCCTTATCCATTCTTCTGTCGAAGAGAATTTAGGTTGTTTTCATGTTTTGATAGCTATTTGGGATGTTATTCCTCATATTGGGTTGCCTTGTTCATTTTTCATAAAAGGTGAAGTGCTTAGTCTTATTACACCTTAATACCCCACTCATTGTGAATAAGATTGGAAGCCTGCTTGTTTTTGATTAGAAACAGAGGAAGAGTGGAGCAGGAAGTAAGAGGGGAAGTAGAGTGTAGGGACTGTGCATAGAGGAATGGTGCAAAAGTATAGTCTTCTTGTAAAATAAATAAATATAACAGGAAAGAAAAGAAAAAAAAATAGGATTATAAAAGATAACATCCAAACATAACAAAATAGGAGATAAGATGAAGTAAACACTTTCACTTAGAAGTTGGATGTGGAAAAACAATAGGAGGAAACTGAATTAGGTAATAGAGTGAGAGACACACTATTCACTGAGTTTCTGTCCTGCCTGGTTTCTGTCCTCCCACCAGGTCCCACAGCCATTAAGCTCCAAAGAAAATCACACAGAGGTTGACATTAGGTATAAACTGATTAGCCCACTAGCTCAGGCTTCTTATTAACTCTTATAACTTACATTAGCCCATTATTTTAGTAGATGTTAGCCACATGGCTTGGTACCTTTTTCAGCAGGGCAGGTCAGATCTTGCTTCTTCAGTGTCTAGACAGGAATGAGGAGGACTGGGCTTCCTCCTTTCCAGAATTCTCCTGTACTCTTTGACCTGCCTCTACTTCCTCTCTGGTTGTGCTGCTTATACTCCCTGCCTGGCTACTATTATGTTCATTTAAATCATAATTGACAGAATATAGACAATTGTCTCGCACCACTTTCCTCTCGTTTTTTTTTTTTTGTTTGTTTGTTTTTTAAAAAACCAACCAATCACATCCATAGTCCACTTTTTTTTGGAATGTGTGCATAGTTTTCCAGGCTATTTCCTGCTGATTGGTGATGCTGATAATCTTATAGTGGCCTAAAGAAAATTTAGAATTATGATCAAGTCCTGACTGAAGTATCCTGTGAGTCTTGATCATCTCAGGAAGCAGTCTTCAATCAGTTTTGGGTGTAGAATTCTGACATCTGAGCCAGATGCTCCTACCAGAGATTTCACAGGTGGTCTTCCTTGATCAAACCTGAATTTTCTTACTTGAGAATGAATTTATAGCTTCTCATTTCCTGTGAAAACAAAAGCAAATCCACTTCTCCAAAGTAACATACATTTTGACTTCAATTTTGAAGTCAAGGTATTTTCAAAATACCTATATTGGATTAATTCAGCAGCATTTATAAACAAATAGCTCTTAGCTGCTGTTGCTCCTTCCTCGGCATTTAAGCAATTCAAAGAGAGCATAATAACATACAGTATGCAAATTCTCTGTGTATTTTCCATCTTTACATGGCTTTATTTTAACCACTATTTCTTTTTTAAATTTACTTATTTATTTAGTTATTTTTAAAAATTTCCACGTTCTCCCCTTTAATAATTTAATACATTATTAAATAAAAGTATATCATTAGATTCACTGTGGTCTTGTTTAATATTTCTTTCACTATCATTTTCTCTAAAATTCAGCTTCAAACCACATTCCCAAACATTTTCTTTAATGAATTACAGAATTCCATCACTCCTTTAAAGGATAATACAATTCTGTGAGATAGAGGTGCATGCCTTGAATCTCAGGATTAACGAGGCATAGCCAGGTAGATCTCTGAATTCAAGGCCATCTTGGTCCACAAAACAAGTTTCAGAAAAGCCAAGGATAAAAAGTTAAACCCTGCCTTAAAACACAGAATAAAACAAGAGCAAAATACAACCAATGAACAAACCTGTATCCCTTGTGTATATGAGTTTACAGCAAATTGAGAATTTTTTCTGGTCTGGAAAGAAAGGCTGATGGTCAAGGAATATTGAAGGACCATCAACACTGAATTATTTAACATCATCTTGAGGGAACCTGTTTCCAGTGGCAAAACAGGATCAATTTTTTTTTCAGGAAAATTGAGAGATCATTATCTATCTATTGATCTATCTATCTATGTAATTGAAGATACGTATATATATATATATATACATACATACAGATATATACGTATCTCCAATTACATATATGTATATATACATAGTGATTTTTCTGTGTCAGAAAAATACTATGCTACAAATATGATAGACATTTGTGACTTTCTAAAATATCAGAATATGTGGTATGACAATAAATTTCAAAAATCATCATCAATAATGTTGGCAGGAATTTTTCAATTAAATCCCAATACCCTTTTTAACAGTCCAATTGCAGTGTAAGATTATTCTTTCGATTTTATTTATTTTTATTTTATGTGTTTGTGTGTTAGCATTTGCCTGAAGTCTGTGTACCACATGTTTGCAGTATAGAAGGAGGCTAAAATAGTACTTCAGATCATCTAGAACTAGAGACACAGATGGTTGCAATCTGGTTATTGAAAAATGAACCCAGGTCTTTTGGACAAGCAGCCAGTGTTCTTAACTGCTGAGCTATTATTATTCATGTCACAAGACAGTTTTTTTAAGGATGACCTTAATCACTAATATTAACAATCAGGCACAGTGGAACTGTTTTTGAGCGGAATAAAAGGTCTGTACGCTTCCATCACAGACAGGGCATGCTGGAGACTGAAGAGTGGTTTCCTAATGTGGTGAGAAGAATATAAGGGGCCAGAGATATGTAACACGTATACTTAGATAAGAGAAGTAATTCCATCATCTGGTGACAGAGACTCAAAACTAGATGTTATCTCATCACTGTCAATTCTTGAGCTATAGTCTCCCTTAGTGTTTAATTATTTTCCATCCACTGATCCTTCACAGACTCCTTGAGTATAAAGAAATTGAAGAACATATGTGTATTCTGATATAACATTCAACTCCTAAACAAGTTAATGAAAGAAGTTCCTATCATAATGGTCAGTTTTGCTTCTTGCTTTACCAGGAAGCTTTACTAGCATCACAATTCACACTTCACACACACACACACACACACACACACACACACACACACACTGTTCTGGTGGCATAATTTAAGATGTATTATGTGCCATGATACTTGATAATGAATTATGTGGTGCTGAAACAAATATCTCCTATAAATGTATGTCTCTGGCTCTCCTTTATGTGTCATACTGTTAGAAAAAATAATGGTAGAGATAAAAGGAAAATGTGTTAGACGTCCACAAAGTATTTAGGAATTCAAGTCTAACATATTTTTAAGCGACAAACCTGCTGAATATTCAATGCAAAATCTTCATTTTCTAAATAAGAAATAGAAGGAACATAAGATAAGGTTTTCCCCCCACAGAATTAACGCTAGGGTTAAAAAGCAAAAGGCCCTCTTTAGGTCTCACTTATAAAGCCACGTCTGACAGTAAGTTCATGATTTAAACGAAATAGGACTTAATTTAAACACTGAAATCCTAAAACTGAAAACGGAAAAAGAAACGTGCTCAGTGCCAAGCTCCTGCGACCCGGAAGTGCGATTGCGTTTACTGCTGGGGCAAACAGCGAATAAAGAGAAACTTCGATTTAAAACACAAAATTTCCAAACGAAAGTTACGAGATCTCCTGCAACCTGGAAGTGCGACTGTGTTTGCTTCTCTGAAAAATCGCAAGGAAAAAGAAACTGTCATTTCAACAATGAAATTCCATGCTCAAAGCTACTCGGCTGCAATCCGGAAGTCCTTTGGTATTTGCTGCTCGGGGGAAACCTCCAAGAGAGAGGAACTTTGGTCCCGGTGGTTACCTCTTCTTTCCTTTGCAGTTTCGGCTGCGGGACCGTGACGCACTTCCGGTAGAGCATCTTTCTGAGGGATGAAGGGACCGCGAGAACCGTTAATGGAGTTGGGGAGGGCAGCGAAAGGTAAAGGAGGTCGGTTTCTAAATCCACGCCTCAGAATAATCTAGGAATATGTTTCGAAAATAACTGTGATAACGAAGGAGAACATCGCCGTAAAGAGCATCACAGTTTCTTGGATGGAAGGAGGGAGGCTGAAGAGGAACGATGTCTAGACTACAGGGAATGAAGTTTTCTTTATGTGATTTCGCCAAGCGTAACCCTTTTGAGTTATAGTTTATCTAGAAGCAGTTAAGTTATCAATGACCAAAATTATTATACATATATATATAATATATTTTCCAATAAATTTTACTTATTTTGATATTATAATGTAAATTTAAATCATTTATTTTAACAAATACAACAAAGCACATAACTCACCCTTTAACAAATACCCGTGATTTACTCCTCTAATAGCTGTAGATTCTACATAGTAATGCAGAAAACAAATTGAAGCTTAGAAAGCAAAAGAAAAAGAAAGAAAGAAAGAAAGAAAGAAAGAAAGAAAGACAG
This sequence comes from Myodes glareolus, assembly GCF_982192425.1. Taxonomy (NCBI): domain Eukaryota; kingdom Metazoa; phylum Chordata; class Mammalia; order Rodentia; family Cricetidae; genus Myodes; species Myodes glareolus. Next base: position 37,530,778 of record NC_142049.1, read on the forward strand.
ATCCTTCTCTCCTGTTACAGACAGAATCATGGTTTCACTCATATTACAGCCTAGTAAGGAACTATATGTTCATACACATGCGGGTTTTAAGTTTTTGATTTGGATACAGATGCATTTTGTATGTTGCTTAGTAGTAACTCTGTTGATTGGGAAACATTTGGTAGTCTTTGTTATATATTAATTTATTGCTATTTTTATAAAAAAAACTAGCCTGTGTGTTTGAAGATTACCAATACATTGTAAATTTCTGTGTATGAGTGTATTTAAAGCAGACAGAATTTTAGCACATCCCTAAAATTCTCACGAGTTTTTAGTTCATTTTTCCAGGGTCTTATGGATGAATGATGTACTTGTCACATTTTCTTACCTTCGGGCTACAGGCCCCATTAACCAGAAGGAGCTTTATGACTTTTTCTGTTACTCCCTACCTTTACAGTTTCTTAAAATCCCACTATTCTCCATTCCATGATAGTCACATCCATTTTTGAAAGTTAAATTCTTAGTGGCACCTGAAAATGTAGAATTGCAATCTTAGGTACCTGGGAAAGTGAGGAAATCACAACATGCTTTCCATGGTGGTCTGCACCACAGAGAAAATTCAAGGATATTTGGTAAAAGTTAGTGGAACCCATGGCTACACACACACACAAAGATTCAGAGGTAAAACTGTCTTGGAATAACTATATATGTCAGGAAACTAGTGAGGGAGCATGGGTGTGTATTTAAATGAAACAAAAAATTCAGGAAACAACAGTGTAATGGACTAAGGGAAATCATGTTACATGCAGAGTTAAATGTTTAGGGAAATAGAAGAACCAGGCAAAGGAGGGGATATGGTGAAGTATAAATAACACTAAATCATTTTAAATAAGTTAAATAGAAACTATGACTATAAAACTGTCTAATGTGTAGATACACATATAACCTTTTAAAAATAGCATCAACAGTATTGCCAGACAGCCAGGGCTGTTACACAGAGAAACATGGTCTTGACAAACAAACAAAACTATAGCATCAACAGATAACAGGGCAACAGTTTCTCTCTTGGACACTATAGGCTAACAAATACAAAGTCTAATGTCAGAAATGCATTACTTCCTTGGAACTGTTTTCCAGGGTAGACCCATTCTTTAGAGAGAATTTTTAACATTTAGGGTTTAGCTCTAGTTTTTAAAAGTAAGGCCCTATTGCTGAAGACACCAAACACTTAAAACATAGAACAGTGCAAAATGTATATAGTATTGACATGTAAATTTGGTCCCTGGTAGATAGCTTTCAAAGTGGTGGGAGGTTTCCTGCATACTAACAGAGTGGAAGAGAAATCACCAGTCCTACCAGCTTTGAATTCCAGTGATCAAAATTATTGAACTATGAAGAAACTGTGGCAACTGTTACAGTAAGGACATGGATATAAAAGGAGTAAACAACAGTTTTCTAATATAATTTAAAGCAAATTCCATGAGATGAATCTCATACATGGTTTTGTTATTGGGACCAGTATCCTGTGGCTACACAGGCTCTACAACTTAGGAGAGTATTCACTACTATCACTGGTCTTAGTATTTAAGTAACTCTTAATAAGTTATAATCATACCCATAGATAGTGTATCATTCAGTCTTCCTCGGAGAGTAGAAATTAGATACAAATATACATCAAGGGCATAGTTCTAGTTCCTTTTGTGGAATGGGAGAAGAAATAATTTTTTTCATATTATACAAATTAATAAATGTTCATTTTTAGAAATAGTGCTACATAAAATTTTTCTGTTTAGAAATGTGGTATAATAACAAACACAGAATTGCTGATAGGTTCCATGGTGTCCCATAATTCCATATAGTTTTTGGGTCTCTCTTTTCATATATCCTATGTGGCCTATGTTTCCAGATATTTATGATCACGAAGTAATTTGAACAGTGCCACTAGACACTCTGAGTGGTGGCACTCACCTTTAATCCCAGGACTCAGGAGACAAAGGCAGACAGATCTCTCTGAGTTCAAGGCTACCTGGGCTACAGAAGTTCAATCCAGAAAGAGATCCAGGGTTTGATGGCTCATGGTTCCAGTGTTTGGGAGTCACACACCTGTAATCCCCACACTAGGGAGGTGGAGACAGGAGTAATATGATTGGGCAGAGAAAGTAATATAAAGGGGAAGATACTGGAACTCACTGGAGTATGGAGTCTGAGGATTTGTGGAGACAGGATCTTGTCCTTTGGTCTGAAGATTTGGTAGAAGTAAAATATCTCTCTAAAGGCTAATTGCTTTGTTTTTCTGATCTTCAGCTTGAACTCGAAAAGTAAAAATAAAAATAAACAGTGCACAGCAAGTCATAGTCATAAAAATTAAAGTCTTTTATGAGCCTATGTGGAGGAAGGAGAATACTTATGACCATGTGGGTGACACATCATCCTTCCCATTCACTAGTATCCGTGTTCACTATGAAACATTTGCTTTCTTTATTCTGACTTTCCTTTACCATCTTTATATATTAATTTATAAAAAAGTCTACAATGTTGAAATGTATAAAATGATAAAGAAAAGCAAGTAGTATTGGAAATAATAGATTTTACATACTAAGATTTCTTCATTGGGAAATAAATATTTTTTTCTTATAATTCCCCTTATAGTGCTCTAAAATATAATATGTAGGTGAGATCAAATTTGTGAAAAAAGAAAAGAAGATGTAATTAAATCTGGGTGTTAAAGAAACTATAGTTTCATATATTATATATATATATATATATATATATATATATATATATATATATATATACTAGGCTGCAGTCTTGGGAACTTACTGCAACACATTTGTGTTTATAAATGATGCTTCACTGGAGTTTCCTGCTTTCAGGCTGTTAGATGGATTTCGTGTTCCAGCTGAACGCAAATCAACTGTCTGAACTTCAAATAGTCATAAAATCTTCAGTTATTTGCCCTTTATACATAACTAATAAAATGTATAGAGCAGCACTATATTTGGGGAATTTTTTCTATGAGAACAAATATTTGTTGAGCAGAATGGACAGCATTAGAGGGCCTATTAGAAAAACAATCTTGTGAAAATAACAAATTTTAAGGTTCAGATTTTGTCTATGAGATATGAATTCAGAAGATACATGAATATATACTGGTAACACTTAATTCGACACTCTGCATTATTAAAAATTCTAAGAGCATGCAAAACTGTTGATGGTCCTCAATGAAATCATATGTATTCTTCAAGTTTTCTTATGTCATACTGTCCTTTCAAGCCTTTTTTCCTTAAAGAATTATCCTAGTCTCAAGCAGTCATGCCACTATTGAATAAATAGCCATATCTCTTTTCACTTGCTCAGGATTTTCCCATGCAGTATTGGAGTGTATCTGGGTAAGACTGTTGTTGAAATTTCTATTGCAGCAACCTGCTTAACAACTGCTAGCACTACAAACACTGTGCACAATGGAAGAATATTTCAGATGGATTCTAATTTTATTTTCATGTGCCCTGCATGTAGCATGTGTTTTCTTCCAAATTAGGGTCTTACCAATTATTTTCAGCCAGCAATCATGAACAACAGTAATACCCTTAATGATTTTGGGAGTGGTGGGGGTTACCCAAGATAACAATTTATAGAAAAAAATCACATTCTCAGTAATGGTAGATTCATTTTAAAAATGTTATGGGTTTCAGTAGGAATATTTACTCATCAGTATTTTTAATGCAATTGGGTTCCATTGGCTCACAAATAGTGACACTGTTAGTTGGTATGGCTTTGCTGGAATAGGTGTGGCCTTGTTGGAGGGCAATGAACTTTGAAATATTCTTTACTGAACCATTACCCAGTGTGACACTCATTGCCCTTTCTATTTCCTTTAGATCAAGATGCTTCTCCTTCTCCCATCTCAAATCCTTCACTACCATGCATACCTTCATGTAGCCATGTTCCAATATGATGATAATGAACTAAACCTCTGAATCAGCTACCTCCCAAATTGAATTCTTTTCTTTATAATTGTTGAAATGACAATGATCTCATTTCACAGCAGGAGAAACATTAACTAACCCAGAAGTTTCTACCACGGACTGAGGGATTGCTATGATAGGCCTGACTATGTTTTGGTCTGAAGGAATTTGTACTTTAGTTCTTTGAGTTTGGAAGGTGGTGGGATGCTTTCAGCACTACTTTATGGACCAATTAGTAGGAGCATTGAAGACAATGATATTGAGAATGATTAGCAGTTTGGGGGACTGGCTGAAGAGATTTCAGAAAAGAATATATATCTTTCCTGAAGATATTTTGTACTATTTTGATAATAAAGATTATGTAATTTGCCCCAGTTCAAGGAGTCTGCATACGGCTAAACTGAAGAGATATGCATTAATTTTATTAGTAGAGGAAATTGTAAAGCAACCTAGTATAGACTCTATGACATACTTACTAGTGCTAACTCTTATATTTATAGTGAAATAAGCAAGTGGAGAAAGGAAAAATATAAAATGTATAATTTGAGAAGAAAAAAAAAGTGTGCCAGGAAGTGTAATAGCACTAATTCCTTTGTTCAAAGAGATAAGAAGATTAAGAAACTTCTGAAAAGAAATTAAAGAAGATCTTAGAGACAGGTGTAGTAGTCTTAGTATTTTGAATACAGAGGCTGGTGGCTGAGACCACATGATTTAGAGATCCATTTTCAGGAGAACAAAGCTTAGGTGGTGAAGGACAGAGGAATGGTGAGGATCTAATTGAACAAGGGGCCATTTTCCAGCCCTAGTGAGCAGAAGAATGTGTCAGCTTCTGCCTTGTGGTTCTGGAATTAAAGATAGAAGAATTTGCCCCTAAAACTAAGAAGAGCTTCTGAGGGTAGGCATATATTAGGGGTGTTCCTGAAGGTAGGCTTGGAGAGGCCATTGCATGAAACTGTGACACTGAAGCCTGTATGGCCTTGGAGAACACAAGAAATTCAATCTGCTAGAGCCTTGGGATACCTGCTGAGGAAAGCTACTAACAGGGAGTAGAACAAGTCCAAAATAAAGAAGCCTGTTGCAGACACAAAGCTGAGAGTATTCAGAGATCTAAAGATAGTTTTGACATCATACACACAGATGCAGTTTAGAATTTGCTGAGCTTGGTTTCAGTTTTGCTTTGGTCCCATATTTCCTCACTGTGCTACTCCTCCATGTTTTGGAATGCTTATATATAGCCTGTGATATTATATGTTGGATGTTTGAAACGTTTTTATTTTACAGGGATCCCTGTTAGGAGATTCTATGAATCTCAGAAGAGACTTTGAACTGTGGACTTTTAAACATTGTTTAATCTGTGATAGCCTATGGAGAATTCTGAAGTTGGACGGAAAACATTTTTGAATTTAATATGCTCATGCCACACATGACCAGGAAGTCGAGTGTGTTGGTTTGAAAAATATACATCCAATAGGAGTGGCACTGCTAGCAGTGGTAGCTTTGTTGGAGTGGTTATGGCCTTATTGGATGGAGAAAATAAATCACTGTGTGAGAGTACTTTGAGGCCTCCTATACTCAAACTACTCCCAGTGAGATGATTGATTTCTGTTGTCTGCAGGGTCCAAATATATCAGCTCCTTCTCTAGCACTATGTCTGTCTGAATGCTACCATGTTCCCCGACATGATGATAAAGGACTTGTCCTCTGAAACTATGTAAAAAACTCAATTAAATGACTTTTAAAAAAATTTCTGTGGCCATGGTGTCTGTTCATAGCAATAGAATTTCATTACAAATGGGTTGTTTTTTGAGCCACCGTTTGGTTGCTGGTAATTGAAATCAGGACCTTTGGAAGTACAGCCAGTATTCTTAACCTCTGAGCCATCTCTCCAGCCCCCAGCAATAGAATTTCAAACTAAGTTAGCCATGCAGACAAAATCTAAACTGAAATGCTGGACCTATTTGAAAATATAAACCAATTATCCTAACAGTTATTTACAGAACATTCTAGCCAAACAGAAAGGAGAATACATGTTTCTAAACACTTCACTGGATTCTCTCCAAATTTGGCTACATACTTGGACACAAAGCAAGACTTCAAAATCCAGTTTCAGGACAGACAAGCTTAGGTGGTGAAATAAACCACTTAGAAATAGAAAAGTGATGAAGAGGGAATTGAAAAAAAATGAGACCATGTTTTAGGCCCAGTAAGAAACAGAACTTGACAGCTTTAACCTCATGGTTATGGCTTTTAGCATAATAAAAATGGGTTATTGAATTTGCCACCACAGCTAATGAGAGGCACTGAGGATAAGCATGTGTCAGTGTTTTGCCTTAATAAAAGTCTTTACATGAAGCTGTGAGGTTGAAGCCTGGATTGTCTTGGAGACCACAAGATTTTGGAGATGACAACATTGTGGGATACTTACTGAGGTAAATTGCTAACAGATTGGAACCAGCTCAAGATAAAAAAAAGTATATTTCAGTCAACAAAGTCAAAAGGAGTTCAATATCTAAAGAGAAATTTTACATTTCACACAGAGATGCAGCGTTTGGAATTTGTGCAGATCATTTTTGGTCTTGCTTTGTTAGAAAATATCTTCACTGTGCTATCTTTCTCGTAGTTTGGAATGTTAATGTTATCCTTGCCATTCTATGGTAGATGTATGTGATTTCTTCTGACGTTGATATTATAGGGGAATACAATTCAAGAATTTCATGAATCTCAAAGAAACTTTTCACTTTAAAACATTGTTGAGTCTGTGATAAGCAATGGGAACTTTTCATGTTATATTAAGTACATTTTGTAATATGATAGTTCCTCAAATTTTTGGGAGTCAGGAGGTGGAATGTGTTAATTTGAATGGAATTGACCTACAAAAACTCATAGGGAGTGGCAATATGAGGAGGTGACTTTGTTGGAGTAGGTATAGCCTTGTTGGAGGATTGTGTCACTGTGGGGGTGTGATTTGAAGTCTCCTTAGAGCAAGATTTACTCAGTGTGTCACTCAATGCGCTTCTTTTAACTATTGAATCAAGATGTAGCTGCTTTTCAACTGTTAGCTCCTTCTCCAGCTCTATGTCAGCCTATAGAGTTTCATGTTACACCATGGTAATATTGGACTAAACCTCTGAATCTGGAAGCCCTGAATTTAAATGTTTTACTTTATATGGGTTGCCATGGTCATGGTGTCTCTTAGAAACATTAAGTAAGACACTTAATTTCAATTTCATTTTAGTTAGCAAAAAAAGTAATGTCACATATGGCCATTTCATACTTTCTGTATTTTGGTTTTTAGTGAAATATAGAAATATATATTTTATGTATTAAACTATATTATCAATCTCATAAAAATCAGTTGAAGACAGCATAACAACTTTGTGCTCCTTACAAGGGACAGTTATATGAGAGAGAAAGATAGAGAAATAAAGAGATATTAGAGAGTCAGTGATAGAGAATGAAAGACTCATTCTCTGGATTTCATCAGTGTCTGTTTCTATGCCCTGTTTTTTGGAAAGTTTTCTCTGCCTTTTAGTTAATCTGGAAAATGGTTTGTTAATCTTATGAATTTTTGTAGAACCACTATCTTGTTTCATTGATTCTTTGTATTGCTTTCTTCTTTTATTATTTTCAGTCCTGAGATTAATTACTTTTAAATGCCATCTACTCCCCTTGGGTGTGATGACTTTTGTGTTCTGGATCCTTTAGGTGAGCAGTTATGCTGCTAGTGTGGGATCTCTCCACCTATATTATGGAGGCAATCAGGGCTATGAACTTGCCCAATAGGATTGTGTCCTGTATGTTTTATTATAATATGTATTAATTTTCATTGAGTTCTAGAAAATTCTTATTTTCTTTCTTTTTTCTGTTTCAATGTACTTTTCATTGAGTAGAGAGTTAAGTTTCCCTGTTTTTAGAAGCTTTGTTATGTTGTTGACATCAAGCTTTAATCTTCTGTGATCTAATAGGATGTAGGATGTTAGTTCATTTGTCTTGTATCTGTTGAGACTGGCGTTGTGTCTGAGTATTTTATCTATTTTGGAGAAAGTTACATTATCTATTTTGTTGAAAGTTACATGCAGTGCTGAGAATAATGTATATTTTTGTGTTTAGCTGAAATGTTCTATAATTATATGTTAGGTTCTTTTGATTACAACATCTGCTAGTTCCAGTACTTCTCTGTCTAATATTTTTTGGATGGTCTGTGAACTACTGAGGGTATGATATTGACGTCTCCCACTATCAGTGTTTGAGGATCTTTATTTAAGTAGTGATGGTCTTCTTTTTATAAACTTGGGAGCCTCTTGTCTTTAAGGAATAGATGCTAAGAATTGAAGTGTTGTGTTGATGTATTTTTCTTTGATGATTATGTAGCATCCTTTCCGATCTCTTTTAATAGTTTTGGTTTAAAATCTTTTTTGTTAGGCATTAAAAGGACTGGAGCAGCTTTCTTCTTAAGTATATTTGCTTGGCATGATGTTTTCCAAATCTTTATCCTGAGATATATACTGTGAAGTTGCTTATACGAGATGTCTCCAGCTGTTTTATGTAGACACTCAGTTCTGTGAACTTGTGTCTTAGCATAACTTTCACTGTGTCACATTAGTTTGTGTATGTTGTGTTTTTAACTTTCTTTGTTTTCTAGAAAGTCTGTCCTTGATGTTAGGGTGTGTTTCATGGATACAGCTTATCATGGATCCTGTTTTCATATCCATTATGATAACCTTTTTAGGAGGAAATTCAGACCACTGATATCAAGAGACATCAATGAACAATCAATGGTTGTTGATTCTTGTTAATATGATGCTGCTGCTATTAGTGATGATGAAATGTGTGTATATGTATTACTTGACTACTTTTAAATTTGCTATTTATAAAGATAAACTATCCCCTGTGTTTTCATGGTTGTAGTTAATTTCCTTATGTTAGAATTTTTCTTTAATGTTTTTGTAGCACCATATTTTTAGATGAATATTGTTTAAATTGGGCTTTATAATGGAAAATCTTAATTTCTCCATCTATGGTCACTGAGAGGTTTGCAGGGTATAATAGTTTTGGCTGTATTCCATGGTGTATTAGAGTTTACAGCACATCTATCCAAGATTTTCTTGGTTTTAAATTCAGCTTTAATAAGTCAGGTGTATTTGTAATATTTTGCTTTATCTCTTATCTTGCTAATTTACCTTAATGTTTTACTACCTTCTGTATTCTTTATGTTGGACGACTTCATAATTATATGCCAAAGGGACTTTCTTTTATGACACAAACTATATTGTGTTCTTTGTATGTCTTCTACTTTTATTCGCAACTTCTTCTTGAGGTTAGGAAATTTTTCTTCTATGATTTTGTTGAAAGTTTTTCCTGAATATTTGAGCTGGGATTCTTCTTCCACTATTCCTATTATTCTTAGGACACTGTTCATAGTGTCCCAGATCTTTTGAATATTTTATGTCAGGAGTTTTAGATTTAACAATTTTTTACTTCATATATTCATGTCCTCTACTGTATCATCAATGTCTGATACTCTCTCTTCCATCTTTTGATTTCTGTTAGTCAAGCTTATTTATGTTGTTCATATTTGAACCCGTAAGTTTTTCATTTCCATCATTTCCTCAGATTGTGTTGTCTTTATCATACTACATCGTTTTCAAATTCTTGAACAGATTGATTCATTTATCTACACTGTTTGTTTCTGTTTCCCTGATTTTCTTCAAAGGACATATTCTTTTTCTCTTAAGAACCTCTATCATCTTCATATAGGCAGTTATGCATCTTTACTGTGGTTGAGCAATGCTGAAGTATTCAGAAACTACTGTAAAAGGGTTCCTGGTCTCTAGTAAAGATATTTCTTTCACTATTAATGACTGTCTTTTATTATTGATTTTAATGAGTTCTACATTTTTTTCTCTGTTCCCCTCCCTGCCTTTCCCATCCCATTCAACCTTCTCCCATTGTCCCCATGCTCCCATTTTACTTGAGAGATCTTGTCTTTTTATACTTCCCTATTGTCTGTCTTTCTATACTGCTATCTAGGCATCTGGATTTGGGATTATTACAGATGTATGTGTTGATTTCTGGTTTTGTCTTTGTTGGTGATCTGTTTTCCTTTCATGTTTCTACTTTCTCTCTTTCCATGCCCTACTAAGTTACTCATTCACAGGTAATCCCTGCTGATGTTGCATGCTGTGATAATGAGATGAGTTGGTCTAGGAAAGTGGGAGGTGAAGAACTTTGTGATCCTTTGATAATTGGCCTGAGATGAAAGAGAGACCACAGCAGGTGTTCTGCTACAGATCCAGGGATGAAATGGGTGAAAAAAGGGTCAGAGAAACAGAGGGAGAAATGAATCACCATAGTTAGCTTGTCTGGTTCCCTGTCTGGAGTGTTTTTTTTTTTTTTTTTTTTTTTTTTTGTTTTTTTTTTTTTTTTTTTTTTTTGCTTAGATGTGGTGCCTGCTGGAATTTGGGGCTTAAGTAAACTAGAGTCATGAAAGGAACTTTGGAGAGAAAGGTCTGGGCAATTCACAAAAGATATGGGAAGGCCGGGGGAAGAATACAAAAGCAGGTTTTCTTTTGTAGTACTAGGAATGAGGAATTAAATTTGTCAGAGAGGAGAGACTAGTGAAGGCCTTTAATTTGGTTACTTGTTTCCCTGACCTATTCAACTGGTGAGATTTCAGAGAAAGTATGGTGGTGTTGGAGGCTGGGATATTGGGATGATTTGGAAGAAGGAATATTGAAGGAGAAGATCTTCCTGATACTTTGGGGATAGGGTCAGAAATAAAACGAAGACCTCAGCAGGTATTCTATTAATTCAAAAGGGAAAAATGCATGTATAGTGAGGAAATGCTGGACCAAAGCAGGACTAAAAAGCAGCTGAGAAAACTTCATATTTGCATGTCCATATTCAATATCAAAACATTGTAGGTGGCTAATATTCTGGGCAGACTGCTGGCTCCCTAATAATGACATGGGGACTTATAATTAAATATAAAAATCTTGGTCAATTTCTTTGACTTCTTTCTAACTAACTCTTAAATTTAAATTATCACATCTTTTAATTCATTTTTACTAGTTTTTACTATTTTTTCTTTACAAACAACATTAGTTCCTTTTTCCTCCTGTTTTTTCTGCTCCACTCACCTTCTCTCCAGTCCAGCCTTGCATCAAAAGACCAAATAATCCAATTTAAAAATGTGTAGAGACATAAATAGGTAACTCTCAGCAGATGACTCTCATATGGCTGAAAGACACTTAAGGAAATACTCAGCATCCTTAACATGCAAATCAAAACAACTCTGATATTTCATCTTATACCTATTGGAATGGCCAAGATCAAAACACCAAGATAAATGATTAAAGAAAGGAAGCAGAGTAATGGGAAAGTCCTCCATTTCTGGTGGGAGGGCAAACTTATACAGCCACTTTGGAAATCAGTAATTAATTTCTCAGAAAATTAGGAAATAATCTATCTCAAGATCCAGCCACACCACTGTTGGGTATACATCTAAAGTGTGCTCAATTCTACCAGAAGCTAGATTCCCCTCAATTGAAGAATAGATAAAGAAAACATGGTGCATTTATACATTGGAGTTTTTCTCAGTGATAAAAATAATGACTTTTTGAAATTTGCAGGGAAATGGATGGATCTATAATAAACCATATTGTGTGAAGTAACCCAGACTCAGAAAAAAAATCCTATGTACTCATTCATAAGGTTTTAGACACAAAGCAAAGAATAAACACCCTACAGTCCACTACCCCAGAAAACCAAAGCAACAGAAAACTCCTCAGAGAGATATACATGGGTCTACATAGAAAGGAGAAAAAGACAAAATTTACTGAGTAAATTGGGAACATGGCAGTCATTGGAGAGGGTAGTAGGTAAGAAGGGAGGGAGGTAAGAGAGGGAAGAAAATGTATAGTGCAGTAAAAACAATAAAAAGGGAAAAAGAGAGGGTAAATTGGATAGCAATTTAAAGGAAGTTTGAATTACAAAAAAAAGTCATGACATTTTGAAATATGTAGGTATATGTATGGAACAAGAAAAAAAAACATCCCAAGTGAGGTAGCCAAGTCCCAGAAAGAAAACACAGTATATATTCACTCATAAGTGAATATTAGATGTGAAACAAAGGATAACCAGGCTACATTCCACAACCCCTGCGAAACTAGGTAACAAGTAGGACTTTAATAGAGACATACATGGATGTCCCAGTGAAACAGGAATGGGCAAGAGTGGCTGAATAAAATGAGAGAAGCAGAAAGAGGAGCGAAGTTTACAGGGAAAGAGAAAATGGGGGAATGGGACAGGTGAATAGGGGGAGGTAGAGGGAGAGCAAGGAATGAGATATCTTGGTATTCGGAGCCATTATGAGATTAGGGAGAAATCTGGTGCTAGGGAAACTCCCAGAAATCTACAAGGATTACCCAAGCTTAGACTCCCAGCAGTAGTGGAGAGGGTGCCTGAATTGGCCTCCCTTGTAATCAAATCAATAACTACCATAATTGTCATTATAGAATCTTCATCCAGTAACTTATGGAAGTAGATGCAGAGATCCACAGATAAGCAGTAGACTGAGCTGCTAGACTCACATTGTAGAAAGCGGAGAGCAATTACATGAGTAAAAGGATAAAGATCATGATGGGGATACCCACAGAAACAGCTGACCTGAGACAGTGTGAGCTCACTGAATATGGACTGATAGCTGGGGAACCTGCCTGAAACCAAATTAGGCCCTCTGAATGTGGGTGACATTTTTGTGGCTTGGGCAATCTGTGGGTGGACTGGTGGTGTGACCAGGATTTATTCCTACTGCATGAACTCTCTTTTTAGAGCCCATTTCTTATGGAGGGATCCCTTGCTCAGCATTGATAGAGGGAGAAGGGTTTTGGTCCTGTCTCGACTTGATATTCCAGTCTTTGTTGACTCCTCATGGAAGTCCTTACCCTTTCTGAACAGTGGATAGACATTGGGTTAAAGGAAGATTGGTGAGAACAGGAGGAGAGGAAGGAGGTTGAAATCAGGTTGGTATACAAAATGAAAAAAAAACTTTAAATAAAAATTAAAAAGGAATAAAATGATCGACTACACACATTATTGCTTCCCTTGTATTCTGCCATCAAGGATGTATCTGAAGTAGACTACATAGTGAAATCTGGAGTGCGAGTGACCCAAGACATTGCGAGGGGGTATTTCAGTAAAGCCAAAATTCAAAAGATGTGAACACAAGAGAAGGTGGTGACAGAGTATGAAGTGCAGGTAGAACCATCTAAACTGTAGACCATGCTTTCATCTAAAATTTATCTCTCAGTATGACAACAAAATCTAGCTTTTACAGTGAAATTTTCATCCCCTGTGTGCTCAGGCCTACAATCTTAAGTCCATGGAAGCATCTATTGCCTCCCATGAGGCTATTTTCAGATATGCAGGAAGATCATCTGATTTTGTCCTAAAGAGCAATGGATCTGTTGGATGATCAAAAAAAAAAAAAAGTTGTGAGAGGATTAACTGTCATCCTCTATGATGCCTCTGTGGTTGTTTTATGAGTTCTGTGTATAAATGAAATTTAAGCACCTTGAAGGACCAAGACTTTAGAATTTTTCCTGAGAGAGGAGAATTAATAGGATTGGAATCTGAGGAACTGGGAGAGAATACTTAGAGGTAGAAAAAGGAGGAGGGGAGGAAATATATGGATGATATAATAGAAAGATGGGTAGAGAGAGAGAGAGAGAAAGAGAGAGAGACAGAGGAGCAAGAGCAGAGAGAAAGCAGTAAGAAAGACAGAATAGTGAGCATAAATAGGAATCAAAGACAAGGAATAAAGAAAAGAGAGGAGAGAACATGAGTGAAAGCAACAGCCTGGGACATGCCTTGAATCCAAGAACTAAGGAAAGTCGAATCGTGGATCTGTGAGGACAAGGCCAGCCTGGCTTAGAGAGTCAGTTCTACTACAGCCAGAGATACACTGAGAAACCTTGCCTTGAAAATAAAAACAAACAAACAAAAAAAACCCAGAAAGATCAAAAAGAAATATGATGTAAGAAATGCTGAGAACCATACAGGAAAATGTAGGTCTAAGGAGTGTGAAGTTGGGACAGGACACAGGCAAAAATCTGTTTAGAGTCTGTCTAAGCATGGAAAGTATAGGCAGGCTATCAGAGATAGATTTCCGGGGTAGAAAATGGAAGAAGAATAAATTATGTCATTTTTATTTAATAATGTTGCTTTGTTGGAAAATCAAAAGATTGGAAGATAAGTTTAAGAGACTGAAAAGATGGGAATCCCTTTCTGAAAAATAAGTGTGGTAAGCATTATTAGAAATTTCTTCATTCCAATGTCTTCTCTACAATCTCTAAATTTCCCTTACTAACATTCCTAATATCTTAGTGATATTCTGGAGCTTCTTCCTGTTTTACTGTTTGAAGTTGTCATGTCATTGAAGTTCCCTGTGGCTTTAAATAATTTTGAATAATGCTACAATGAACATCAGGTAAAAAGCTCTTATTATCTTTGAGTATATTCATAATATCAAAGAAAATAGCATTATTTTTAAGAATTACATAATTTACAGTGTCTGCAAATTCATGATACTCCAGAAAAGTTGGCCTGAGTATATTTCTCTACCAGAAGTAAAGATGAGCCCTGATCTCAGGACATCCTTCCCAAATGAACCAATGTCATTGGCCTGAGTTTTCACTAGCTGAATATGTGTGAAATATTTAATTCTGAAATTGGATGTCAGGGGTATTAGTTGATTTAATGAATAGTAGAGAATTAGGTTTTGGAATATTATTTTATGATATTTTATTTGTTTAACCTATGCAATATTTTTTTCAAAGATGCAAAGATGTCTTGAATTCATTCAGGTTACATTTGTTTAACTTTGTAAAGCTGTGTTACTCTGCCTGTGTAAGACACCCAATTGGTCTAGTAAAGACCTGAACAGAAAATACTCAGGAAGAACAGATAGGTGGGGCTAAAATAAGAGAGAATAAATAGAAAGAGAAATCTGGGAAGAGAGGAAGAAGGAGAGAAATGGAGGAGAGGAAGACTCCAGGGTTCAACTACCCAGCTACACAGCAAGTCATGGAACAAGAAATAATGATAGGTATATAGAAAGGTAAAAGTCGGGAGGCAAAAGATAGACAGGATAACTTAAGAAATACTGGCTAGAAATAAGTCAACCTAAGCCTATGCAATCATGGGAAAGAATAAGTCTCCATGTATGTATTTATTTGGGAGTTGGGTGACAAACCCCCAAAGAGCAAAGAGCAGAGAATGAAGATAAAGACAATTATAGAAATAAAAGATTATCTGTGCATTTTATTGGTTTTTTTTCTGAACTGTGGATATACTTCTTGCTAACGTTACTTTAGAAGTGAGAAGTACATGTTATAAAGCTCATAAATATTTTCACTTCGCAATACTGTAAATCTTCCTTTGACCATTGTGAGAACATTTTTTCTGTATTAATTACTCCTTACTTCTTTGACTCACATTGTTTATACTATAAATTTGAAAAGAATGGAAAATACACAGGAAATGCAACCATGGAGAAGCTTATCAGGCATTGTCTATATTTAGTTAGCTCTGGTCATGCCTATGAGAGATTTTTCTTGCATGATGAATTGAAGTTTAGAGTTTTTCCCTTAATGTTTGGAGCACATTTATGGACTATTTCCTAGATTAAGTCAGAGACAGACTTAGAGTTGCTGCTTATGTCATGATAGCTGTAAGGCAGAGAGAGAAAGAGCTGGAGCTGAGGTTTCATGTGCTCTGTAAGATCTCTAGCTATCTAAACTATATTAGTTCTACCCTCCTAAACATTCTGTGCAACAGTATCTCTTCAGGCCTTTGGAGCATATTTAAGATTTAAATCGTACCAAGCACTCAGAGCTCAATGTAGCTGTTCAGGTTGCCAAGGAAGACTTTTATACCGATAACCATGTACTGGTATCACTAAGCATTTCCTATAGGGCGAGAAAGGGAGGTACTTGTGTCACTGCTGCTCTCTTTTCTCTGAAGACCTGGGCCTGCATCCCACATCTTTCTGTTCTGCTGCCAGGTAAACACCACTGCTGGCACTCTGTACTTATGACTACGTGGGACAAGGCAGCCCCTGGATGATATGACCACAGGGTTGATGAAATTCCTTGCGAAGTGCTGGCAAGACAGTTTGCCTGAAGTCATATTTGGATGGTGAAGACATTTTTATCACTCCTGGCAGGAGGGGATAGAGACTATTTCTTTAGAAGTCAAGTATCATCCCAGTCAGTTCTGCAGGTTGGTTGGATGTGTTTCTGTGCTATCCTTATAGAGAGACTGCCTAATGGTATATTTCGAAGTTCATATTGGTTAATAAGTTGACAAGCTTTTTCTCTTTTTTTGTCATGTTCTTGTTATAATAACTTACACTGGTCTTGAATTTCTGACCCTCTTTTTTCTGCCTCCTTGTGGGAACCGATGTGTGACTCAGTTTTGGACTTAAAGAAGTCATTGGAGTTCAAGCTTGCTTTCCTACTCTGCTTTTTCCAATAATCTTGAGGTCTATGAATAACATCTGTGTTAGCCCCTGGAAAGAGCATTTTTGCTCAGTCAAAAGACTACATTTTCCTCTTTAGGCTTGAGCTGGTGTGTTCCAGCCAGAGGCACTACTCATTAGTAAATAAAAGATGTTTCTATCTCCATCCATTGCCAGATGAAGGTTCTATGGTGAAATGCAAGATATTCATCAGTGTGGCTATGGGACAAGGCCAGTTCAGGCACCCTCTACTCTGCTGCCCAAGGAACTATCTAGGGACCTCTCCTTGGACCTGGGAACCCCTCTAGAGTCAAGTCTCTTACAAACCCTAAAATGGCTCCCTTAATTAAGATATTTACCTCCCTGCTCCCATACCCACCCTTCCTCCATCCCTCCATCCCATTCCCCCAAGCTTTCCTGAATCCTCCCCTTCTCCCTTCTCTCTACCCATCTCCCCTTACATCTACCCTCACCCCTGTGCACCCAAGTTTTGCCTGGCAATCTTGTATACTTCCAGTATCCAGGAGGATAACTATATGATGTTTGAAACAGAGACCCACATTGGAGCTCTGGATTGAGCTCCCATGGTTCAAATGTGGAGCAGGAGGGAGAACATGATTAAGGTGTTTGATAAAGTTTCTTCAGTCTTTTAGCTATTCAACACCCTGAGACCCTGCAATTAATTCAGAGAGGAATTTCTGTTTTCACTGAAGATCCAAGCTTGCTGTGTATTTTGGAGCAAGAAACAGAACTCATTGGTTTTTTGAGTGGCCATGTTATAGTGCTTGCAAAATACCACATAAGGTGGAACTGCTGAAAAATACTCTGACTGGCTTTAGAGTTTGATGCATAATTGTTTACTCTAGGTCTTACGTGATTTCTCACAGCCAGTGTGGGTCCCTTGCCCTGTAGGTGTAAGGAACAATTAATGCATGTTTCTACAACGGAATTAAGTTAATACACACAGTAGGGGCTCCATAAAAACTGACTAAATAAGTCCTATAACTCTTGAGATAAGAGTGTGTGTGTTTGCATAAACATGCATGCTGGATGATGTTGACTTTCCCAGTGTCTATTTACCATGGCCTTACTGTGGCACCTTCTTCAGAAATGAAGGGGGAGTGATGTTTCCAAGCTCATGATCTGGTATAATAGTATAGAGAAGGTCTTGGAATGTGAATAAAGTATGTGAAGTCAGGATCTGATATATTCTGTGGAGAAACAACAGTCAGAATCAGCCTTAAAAAATGCATGCTAGTTTTGTAAGACTTAGCAATGCAGTACATTGTGTTCTACGTTGAAAGAATAGAAAAGGTGTAGGACCTGACACCAGATTAGACTGCATATTTGTGTATAGACTCTTCATTTTACCCCTTGTTTAACTCGCTTTTGTTTGAAATCACATTCACATCACCTACTTAACTTGAGTTTAGACCATCAATCTGCAAAATTTTAATCCAGTAATTCATAGCAGATCTAGTACATGTAGGTCAAGTCATCATTTGTTTACGGTGTGATTTTTATGGTCTTGGATAGGACTAAGGGTCAATGATCTTCACATCCTGAACAAATGAGCCTCTATCACATTTTTGCAGGAAAGTTCTAGTAGGCTTTACAGCAGACAGGGAAATGATGGAGTGAGTAAGAATGAGGCTTGCACCTGTATTCTCAGTAACAGAGAACTCACCTCAGTTTTGGAGCAGACCCTTACCAGCAACTGAGGTCAGGTCTGCTTTTACTTCTTTTTTTTTTCTCTAGAGACTGATGTGCCTATAGTTTAGTAAAATTGCCAGTTTTTGCTAGGGTTTATTTATATATTTTTTTGAATTTTAGCATGTTTCTTTAATAAGGAATGATCTAAAATTTTCATGGAAACCTGTTTTTTGATTTATCTCCTTTAGTGTTAATCTTGTCAGCAAGATAAACTGTCTTTGTAACAAACTTTGTTTGTTTTTAATTATTGCTTTAGAGTGAACTTTAAAAGACTATATGGAAGGCAAAATAGTGTATTAGTAAATGAATTATATTTGTATTTATTAAAACTATAAGCACAGTTTTGATCACATTAAAGAAATTTGATCATTAATTAGAGGACTGGCTATTAACTTGTATGGCTTAATTATTTTTTTTTAAATTTTCTTTTTTTATTAATAATTTATAAAAATTTCCACTTTCTCCCCTCCTCCCAATACCCTCCCACTCCCCCCCCCACTCCCTCTTCTCCTCCCTCTCCAGTCCTAAGTGCAGTCAGGGTTTCCTGCCCTGTGGAAAGTTCAAGTTCCTCCCCCCTCCCTCCTGGTCTAGGAAGGTGAGCATCCAATCAAACTAGGATCCCAAAAAGTCAGTACATGCAGACGAAAGCAGTCCCAGTGCCATTATCAATGGCTTCTCAGGCAGCCCCCATGTCAGCCACATTCAGAGAATTCGGCTTGATCACATGCTCATGCAGTCCCAGTCCAGCTGGCCTTGGTGAGCTCTCATTAGATCAGTCCCCTTGTATCAGTGGGTGATTGCCCTCCTCGCGGTCCTGGCTTCCTTGTTCATGCTCTCCCTCCTTCTGCTCCTCATTTGGACCTTGAGGGCTCAGTCCAGTGCTTCATTGTGGGTCTCTGTCTCAATCTCCATCTATCATCGGATGAAGGTGGCTTAATTATTTTTAACCATTTACAAATGCTATCATTTGGTATGTGATGGATCCTGGCAGGTTGGGTCTGAATTATGGTGGGTTAGCGATAAACATTACAGGCAGGCAGAGCTTCAGGTTAGGATTTACTGGGGGAAGGGAAAGAAGTGTGAGAAGAGAAGGAAGATAGCAGAGAGAGAAAGGGAACACATAGTGGCCTCTTGGAGAGAGAGAGAGAGAGAGAGAGAGAGAGAGAGAGAGAGAGAGAGAGAGAGAGGTAGAGAGCATGAGGGAGAGAGAAAAGGGAAAAAGAGAGAGACAGTGGTATTGGGAACCAGAGTGTTAGAGAGGAAGATGAGTGAAAAAGGGGAAGAGAAAGAAGAGGAAGAAGTAGGCAGAGTTTCACTTTTTAAAGGGATGGGGTGAAATCACACAACAGGGTACTGTCTGCCATATGACCAGGAGTGTTGTGCTCTGGCAGGTCCCCAAGGGGCAGATCCAGGTATCCCTGGATGCAAACATTCCTCCATTTTTCATTTTTTACAAAAAGGTGAAGAGTTAGAAATGGCAGGTTAGGAAAATGAAGACATTAAGTTCTTGAAACTTCTTTCTTTTGATTTGTAGGCATTGAGGTCTTGGGGGTGGGGGAGAGAAAACTAGGGTCTGGCCATGTCCAGGAGTAGTTGGTTGCCTCTCTGCTGTTCAGACTCTATGGCAATATCCAGTGCCTCTCAGACCTAGCAGAGGATCAGGTTATGTTTAGGGAAAAGCATTTTGTTGAGTTTCTGATAATTGAGGGAGGGGTGTTGACGTCTAGAGCATCAGGGTCCCTGGGTACATGTCTCGAACAAACCAGGACACAGGGGATGCAGAGCAAAAGCAGTACTTGCAACTGCACACTGCGCATTTATTAAGCAATCCTTTTATACACTTTGGATACAATTGCTTCAGTCAACCGTTTTATCTAAAAGAGGAACTATAGATCATGAGTTAACCAACGACTTATTTAGATTATGAACACAAAGCAGCTTAATTTAGCAAGGGTGGCCTGGGGGCTTGCAAAACATCCTGGCCTATTTTAAACAAGAGTCTCCAGAGACGTTATCTCACTGTCCCAAGCTATCCTAAGATTTCCTTCAGTAAGCAGAACAACTGGTTCAAGCAGGGACTGTGCCTCAGGGCAGCCACTTCGGCAAATCACAGGGTATGTGAAACTTGCAACTTAGAAACAAGGCCAGAGGACTTGTCACTCTGAAATGTTCCATAGCATTCCATGAAACTTCTCTTAGATTCCAAGTCAGTAATCAACACCTCTCCTGGCGCGGGGGAAATGATCCCTGCATTTTATATCACAGTCTCCAAATCTCCACAGAGGGGGTACACGAAACCAGGGAAAGGTGGGATGGTACTATATGGAGTGAATCTGTCCTATTCATGTGGATCCAAGTCAATTTACTGAAATGTAGAAGATTTTTTTGACTTTGTGATAACATAAATTTTAGACACATTAAAAATGACAGTATATGCACACCAGAAATGTTTTTGCTTAAGACATTAACACCCTTTCTTCTATCCAGAAAACTGTGATAGATATCTTCAGTACCATGAAAAGTACCTCTTAAGTCTATACTTAGAAAAGAGCCAAAGGGAATTTAAATTACTGATCTTGTAGCTATGATAACATAGTGATATTATGATGTTTAGCATTCTGACGGAGCTAGATTAATAGTCTACCAGAATTCCATCGATGAATATTCAGACTATGAACAATTGGAGTGTTAATTTAACAGTAGCACAATGAGAGAGGGAAAGCTGGAACTTGTTCATTCTTTTAAATGTCTCAAATCACATTTTCTTCATCAGCACTTAAGCCTTTTTATCCTCAGACCTCTATAACTTTCACTCACACACTTTCATAGCTTTCATTTCCACACATTAAATACCTTCTTAGACACAAATGCACTCTTAGATCCTCATACCTTACGATTTT
This sequence comes from Myodes glareolus, assembly GCF_982192425.1. NCBI lineage: Eukaryota > Metazoa > Chordata > Mammalia > Rodentia > Cricetidae > Myodes > Myodes glareolus. The sequence goes on from NC_142049.1 coordinate 37,551,855, forward strand.
TTATGTCTTCATAAGTGAACTTTAAAGTACCTATATCCTCCCCATCATCATGACATCACATAGTGCACAGGAGACACAAGTGTTTGATTGCTGAGGGTAATCACTACAAAGTAAGTTATTGTAATCAAAGGAATGGTAATAAGTTTCACTGATATTTGTTTGGTGAATTTATGTTGTGGAATTCCTCTCTGTATGTTGTGAATACCATTGGTGAATAAAGAAACTGCTTTGAGCTTATAGCAGGGCAGGGAAGATCAGAGGTAGGTGGGGAAAACTAAACTGAATGCTAGGAAAAATGAAGTGGTGTGAGAGAGAAACCATGTATCCCAGCTGGAGATATACGCCAGAACTTTACCTGGTAAGCCACAGCATTGGGGCAATACACAGATTAATGGACATGGGTTAATTTAAGATATGAGTTAGTGAGAAATACCCTTAAACTCTTGGCCAAACAATATTGCAAATAATATGGTTTCTGTGTGATCATTTTGGGAATCTGGGCAGCTGGGAAATGAATAAGCGGCCTCATACAAGTTTATCTCTTCTTCTTGATTCTGTTAGCAAGGTGAACTCTGTATAGACTTATTATTGGCTCTAGGAGAGTGAGGTTGGAAACTTGAACCCTACATAGAGAACTGAGAAGGCAACTGGTACCCTGGTTGCTGCTGCCAAATTTGAAAAGCTACGACTAGTCTAGCCATCAGATTGTATCAGAGTTTTGAGAAGGATAAATTCCACCTGGGTTAGCAATTAAAAATGAGAGAGTCCTATTTCCTTGGTTACATAGACAGCAACCCTGGGTCCTCCATAGTCATTGATGTCAGAGATCTCTGGGAAACATGCATCTTCTGACTGACACAGGTAGGCCTGTAATGCTCCAGTAGCTCTCACAGGCTTGTGTGGAGCAAGTAGTCATGGGATGAATAGCTTCCCTTTGTCTAGGCAAGTTGCAGTATTTGATTGCTCAGCGTCCTGTTGTCCATGATGTGAAGAGAGTGTTTGCAACAGTTAAGGTGAAAAGCAGGTTTGATCAGTGGCTAGTGCTCCCACTTTTTTGCTTCAAGCAAATTTTGGGTGGAGGTTCTTCTGTTCCCATCTGTCCTCTTTGTAGGAAATAGTGGAGTTTCCATAAGCTGGCATGTCTCCTTTTTACAAAAGCCTTTTTAATTAAATATTTTATGTGTCATACTCTGCAGATCTCTGAGCATTGAGAACTCTCTATCTATTGGGTTTGTCTGAGAAGATAAACTTAGTCTTTAGTTACTTGGTTTAAGTTTAACTCTGAAAACATGTTGGGGGCAAGGGAAACCTTTATTTCTGTAATTGATTATGTCAGTACCTAGCATGATTAAAATTAAAGAGCTTGATCCTTCTTTAACCATCTTAATAGATTCTTATAACCTTAAATTATTATTAAGACATAGAGAATATTATAAAGCAGAGCTGAATCATATATGCAGTATGTTGTAACAGATCTAATCACATGTTTTTATCATCATATAAAATTACATACCAATTTAAAATATTTGAGACTTGTTTTCTTTGTCTAGAAGGACCATATAAAGGATCTCATTGTGACTGTTTAAAATATTTTTACAATAGTAACATCTACACATATGTACAGTTGAATTAAAGTTACATACACACTCAGAGAATAATTTACATATTTACACATATGAAGTTAAATTCAAGTCTCATACACACATGTATGTATATACATACACACACACACACATATATATATATGCATACATAAATACAACATATATATGTGTGTGTGTGTCTCTGTGTATGTGTATCAAGTAGGAGTGGAATAAAAATTTGTTAGGTCAGACAAATGGTAACACTTAGACTTGCTCTTGCTAAAAATGGTAGTTGTTCATGTGGCTACCCTTATTAAAGATGGCAGCTAAGTCATCTATGCTTTCTGTCTTTGCCCTTAGCAAAGATGGCTCCTGACCACATGTTGTAAGGTATTGTCAGATAATGTGATGTTGTTTGAACTGGAGTCAGAAAACTTACAGATTTTAAACCATATCCAATAAGCAAGCACACATACTGAACATGTGAACTCAGGCATTCAAAACAGTCAGAAGCCCTCACATGAGGCCACATCATTTATACACATTTTTCAATCATTTTTCCACATACATATGAAAAAATTAGGAAACAAGAATTCTTCCTTAATATCCTGAGCCAGACACTGCTCTTATTGGGCTAACTGAAGCAACTTTAAGAAGGGAGGCAGTAGATGCTCCCAGGTGGAGCTAGGATCCTGCCCTGAGACAGGCATTTGCTACTTTGTGACGTAAGAAAGGAACCTGGTGACATATAACTGCTCTGGCTGTAGAGCTTGGTCTAGGCTGTGGGTGTGGCACAGAACAGAATCATGAAGGCCAGAACTATGCCCTGGCAACTCTTGGGCTGCATCACTGTCCAGAGTGGAGTCAGGGGTAATGCAAAACCTTCAAGCTGCAGCAAGATCTATCCATGCCAAGGAGAGATCCAGGTTCAGATCGTCAACTGCACACCTGCTCCAGACTCACTGCCTACCTGTAGTCAGCACAGGGAGAGAGAACAGAGAACAAGAGGGGCTTGGAGTGAAGATAAGGGTAAAAATAAGGTATCTTGTTCCATATCCCGGATCAATGGTTAAAATATTGTAAATATTCCAAGGAATACTAAGATATGGGGTGCTGATAAGCAGCTGTGAGGACAGATATCAGTGGGGGGTTGGGTATGTGTATTTTCTGTGAATAAGGTAAAATTAAGGTCCAAATGCTAAATTCCAGCTTCCCAGAAATTCAGCATGGACAGACAAGAAAACACAAACTGGCAAGTGTGTCTATGCCAATAGTCCGGGAGCTGTGGGCAGTGGGAATGCACTGTATTCTATATCATCATGTACAGACAGAGGTCAATAGGTGCTCCATTTCTGAGAGATGTGTGGTTGCCCAGTACTGGGGCTTGTGGGTGGAGTTGAAAGGTGATAAACCAAGGTTGAGAAATGAATCTTCACTCATGAAAGCATCGCCCAAGATGGATGGGGAGGGGTTTACTGTTATTGATTATGGTAGGTGTTGGATATAGGCATCCAGTTATCCTTCAGTTAGAAAAGTGACTGACCAGATTGAAGGTTACATGTTTATGACACACCTCAGACTGCCAGGGTAGGAGGAACTACCTGCCAAGCCTGCAGAGTCTCTCACTGCACCAATGGTATGATACAGCCCAAGAGGGTACTTGGCCAGTTGAGTCCAAACCATGTCTGGTGAGGGATAACTACTCCATGTAGACAGACCTTACATGGGTAGTTTTATTGGCAGAAGGGAATGAAACGTGGTAAATGAAGGAAGAGAGGGAGAGAGAAAGGGAGCACAGAGTGGTCTTGTGGGAAGAGAGAGAGAAGGAAAAGGAGAGAGGAGAAGGAGAGAGAGAAAGAGAGGCAGAGGTGAAAAGGCATAGAACTAGAGAGAGATGAGTGGGAGAGAAAAAGAGAAAGAGAAAAAGAGCAAGGATTATGTGGAATTTTGCCTTTTGAATTGACAGTGTGAGATCACATAGCATGTCAGGGTACTGTCTATCATGCATGCAGGGGTCTACTAGGTCCCTATGGGACAGGGCCTGGTGTGCCTGTATGATAAGAAGTTACTAGCTTTTATATGATTAGGATTTTATAGTTTTTATTCCTGTTAAGTTTGAGCCTTAAAAACAAAATCCTTTAGCATCAAAATGAAACTTTAATCCATAAATATACTCAAAAAGAGATGGAGGTCAGACATATAATTTTAAGTTAGCCTATAATAGTCTACATATACCTTAGGAAATTAAAGATCTTAATTTTCAACATATCTTATTTATCAAATATATGTTGTTATTTATTTAAATATTTTGGAAGCCTGGTGTTAGCAAACACATAAGTAGTTTGATATGCATCACTAAGTCAAATTTTGTTCACTTTAGGAGACCTTTACAATTGTATGAATTTATTGTTATATATGTGAAGAAAGGGAGGAGAAATCATATGATCAAGTGGGGTCAAGATCATGATGGGGAAAACCACAGAGACAAATGACCTATGCTAGTAGGAACTCACAGACTCTGGAGTGACCGCTGGAGAACCTGAATTAGACTGAACTAAGCCCTGATTGTGAATGGCAGTTGTGTGGCTTGTTCTGCTGGGGCACTGGCAATGGGACCAAGACTTATCCCAGGTGCATGAGTTGGCATTTTGGTGCCCATTCCTTATGGTGGGAAACCTTGCTCAGCCTTGATACAGGGGAAGTGGTTTGGTCCTGCTTCAAGTCGGTATACCAGACTTTGTTGAATCCCCAAGGGGGACTTCTGAAGAGTGGATGGGGGAGGAAATAGGGAGAAGTAGGGCAGGAGAAGAGGAAAGAAGAGCCTGGGGTTGAAATTAAAAGAAAAAAAATCTAAGTTAATAAAGAAAAACAATCACCCAATTCAAAAACCTTTGAGACCTGTTACTCTATACAGAAGAAAGGATAATAAACAGCGTACATAGAACATCTAAGATTTATGGGTGCTGCCATTGGTGATTTATATCATATGGTAAAATTACATGACATGTATTATTTAACCTTAGTAAAGATGGCTGCTGGGCATAAAGCCCTTTTTACTCTATGCTATCAGCTAAAATCGAGACAAGCCATATGCCTGTTTATTAAAAGTCATTTATTTTACATACTATGATAGAGAAAGTCTAATTTTTATATAAGAACCATATAGATACCATGCTATAGCAAATTTAAATTACTTATGTACAGATTTAGCTCTCAGCCTTCTGTTACTAGTTTATGATAAATTTTCATTATAGATTATATAGAGTTTTAATCCATACCTGATGAATTTGCAAATCCTGATACAAAAAGTTTAAGTAGAAGAGAGATAACTCTCACATTCCTGCATTGATTCATGCCTGAGGTTTACTAAAATATTGTATGACTGAGAAATATCTAATAAAAGCTCATTGATTATATCAATTTCAGACTATTAAGGTATACTATCTGGGGTACTATCCTTGTTGTGGAGAATATAGAATTTTACTATAGAATATATGTTTGTAGTTAGTCCTATTGAAGGGACATCTACAAAAGCAATAAAACCAGTCTTTGTAAAATTTTAAAAAGTTCTTTTGAAAATAACTATGTGAAAGCTATTAAAAAGATGTTAAAGCTGGATGTTGGTGGTGTACGTCTTTAATCTCAGGAATAAGATTTGGGTGTATCTCTGTGAGTTCAAGGCCAACCTGCTCTACAAGAGCTAGTTTTAGGACTGGCTCCAAAACTACAAAGAAATCTTATATCAAAGAACCAAAACAATAAATCTAAAAATAACAATAAATAAATAAAAATAAAAAATGAAACGTCCTTAAACTATTTGGGATAGTGATTATTTTTAGATCCTGAGTAACATACTAATCTAAACTCCCAATTATTACTAGTGCAGAAGAAATAATTGAACTGTGTTTCATTTAGAGATATAATTTCTGTAAGCTCATTACTAGTAAGGGGTTATTTCTATGAGATACTGTTTTAGCAGTAACAGTATTTAATAAATTAATAACCATATATATGTTTGTACATGTAGAATTTAAGTAATTTCAGAAAACAGTGTAAACAGGAAAGCCAAATCACAATTGTGATAAATAGATGAAAACCTAACCATGTGATAAATAGATGAAAACCTAACCAATGATAAGTTACAGAATTTTATTGTTGCTTTTCTTATGAAAGTTAAGTATTCATTTATGTGTTGATTAGATGAGCAGAAGAGAACATCTTCTATATAATGAATGAGTAATACTTCTGAAAAATGAAACTGCCAAGCTACTGTTCACTATCAACGGAGAAAACAAAATATTCCAGGATAAAAACAAATTTAAGCAATACGTAGCTACTAATCCAGCCTTACAGAGAATATTAGAAGGAAAATCACTACCGAAGGAATCCAACATTCCCAACACGGCCTACAATAACTTGAACATCTAGCGACCATTCACAAGCACAAATTAAAGAAGAAAAACACATATACTCTACTACCTAACAAAAAAAAAAAAATGACCGGAGTCAACAACCACTGGTCATTAATATCACTTAATATCAATGGACTCAATTCACCTATAAAGAGGCACAGATTGGATACGAAAACAGGATCCAACATTCTGCTGTTTACAAGAAACACACCTCAACCACAAAGACAGACACCTACTCAGAGTAAAGGGTTGGGAAAAGGTTTTCCAAGCAAATGGGCCTAAGAAACAAGCAGGCGTGGCCATTCTAATATCTAACAAAATCGACTTCAAACTAAAATCAATCAGAAGAAATGGAGATGGACATTTCATACTCATAACTGGAACAATTCATCAGGAGGAAGTCTCAATCCTGAATATCTATGCTCCTAATATAAAGGCACCCACATATGTAAAAGAAACTCTTCTAGAACTCAAGGCGGTCATCAAACCACACACACTAATAGTAGGAGACTTCAACACTCCTCTCTCACCAATGGACAGGTCAATCAGACAGAAACCAAACAGAGAATTGAGAGACCTATTGGAGGTATTGAATCAAATGGACTTAACAGACATCTATAGAACACTCCACCCAAATAGGAAAGAATATACCTTTTTCTCTGCAGCTCATGGAACCTTCTCGAAAATTGACCACATACTCGGTAACAAAGTAAACTTCCACAGATACAAAAAAATATTAGTAACTACCTGTGTCTTGTCAGATCACCATGGACTAAAATTAGAATTCAACAACAATGCTCCCCCCAGGAAGCCAACAAACTCATGGAAACTGAACAGTCAACTACTAAATCACCCCTGGGTCAAGGAAGAAATAAAGAAAGAAATTAAACTCTTCCTTGAATTTAATGAAAACAAAGACACAACATACTCAAACCTATGGGACACTATGAAAGCAGTGCTAAGAGGAAAGTTCATAGCACTAAGTGCCCAATTAAAGAAAGCGGAGAAAGCACACATTGGAGAATTAACAGCACAATTGAAAGATCTAGAAAAAAAAGAAGCTGATTCACCCAGGAGGTCTAGAAGACTGGAAATAATCAAACTGAGGGCTGAAATCAACAAAATAGAAACAGAGAAAACAATCCAAAGAATCAATGAATCAAAAAGCTGGTTCTTGGAGAAAATCAACAAGATTGACAAACCCCTAGCCAAGTTAATCAAACGGCAGAGAGAGAACATGCAAATTAATAAGATCAGAAATGAAAAGGGGGACATAACCACAGACACAGAGGAAATTCAGAGAATCATTAGATCTTACTATGAAAGTTTATATGCCACAAAGTTGGAAAATGTAAAAGAAATGGACATTTTTTTAGATAAGTACCATATACCAAAGTTGAACCAAGAACAGGTGAACAACCTAAATAGACCTGTTAGTCGCGAAGAATTAGAAGCTGTTATCAAAAATCTCCCTACCAAAAAAAGCCCAGGACCAGATGGTTTCAATGCAGAATTCTACCAGAACTTCCAGGAAGAGCTAATACCTATACTCCTTAACGTATTCCACAATATAGAAACAGAAGAGTCATTGCCTAACTCCTTTTATGAAGCTACAGTTACCCTAATACCAAAACCACACAAAGACACAACCAAGAAAGAGAATTACAGGCCAATCTCACTCATGAACATCGACGCGAAAATTCTCAATAAAATACTGGCAAACCGAATCCAAGAGCACATTAGAAAAATTATCCATTATGATCAAGTCGGCTTCATTCCAGAGATGCAGGGCTGGTTCAACATACGCAAATCTATCAATGTAATCCATCATATAAATAAACTGAAAGAAAAAAACCATATGATCATCTCACTAGATGCTGAAAAAGCATTTGACAAAAGTCAACACCCATTTATGATAAAGGTGTTGGAGAGACTGGGGATACAAGGATCATACCTAAATATAATAAAAGCAATATACAGCAAGCCGACAGCTAACATCAAACTGAATGGAGAGAACCTCAAAGCCTTTCCACTAAAATCAGGAACGCGACAAGGCTGTCCACTCTCTCCATACCTCTTCAATATAGTGCTTGAAGTTCTAGCAATAGCAATAAGACAACATAAGGAGATCAAGGGGATTCGAATTGGAAAGGATGAAGTGAAACTTTCGTTATTTGCTGACGATATGATAGTTTACATAAGTGACCCCAAAAACTCTACCAAAGAACTCCTACAGCTGATAAACACCTTTAGTAACGTGGCAGGATACAAGATCAACTCCAAAAAATCGGTTGCCCTCCTATACACAAAGGATAAAGAAGCAGAGAGGGAAATCAGAGAAGCATCACCTTTCATGATAGCCACAAATAGCATAAAATATCTTGGGGTTACTCTAACCAAGGAAGTGAAAGACCTATTTGACAAAAACTTTAAGTCTTTGAAGAAAGAAATTGAGGAGGATACCAGAAAATGGAAAGACCTCCCCTGCTCTTGGATTGGGAGAATCAACATAGTAAAAATGGCAATTCTACCAAAAGCAATCTACAGATTCAATGCAATCCCCATCAAAATCCCATCAAACTTCTTCACAGACCTTGAGAGAACAATAATCAAGTTTATATGGCAAAACAAAAAACCCAGGATAGCCAAAACAATCTTATATAATAAAAGAACTTCTGGAGGCATTACCATCCCTGACTTCAAACTCTATTATAGAGCTACAGTATTGAAACTGCATTGAAAAAATGCTTTATTCTCTAGTTGTAATTGCATCTCTAGTAGATGTGGAGCTTCTTTTATTTTTATTTTTTTATGAATCAATCATTGATATTCAGTTATTTTCATGTTTGGAGCAAAACGAACAAACCTAACCATTTCCCACGAAGACACCATTGGTGTTGAATAATAAGCTCTATGAAGGGAAAATAAAACATTTAAACAAATTTCAAACAAACAAATCAAAACATTAAGTTCTGAGCCATCACTCTCACTCATGCTGTATCCCTGGAACCAGACCTCTTTTTGCTTGTATCTTGCTCTTATTCAACAAAAGCTGGTCCAACAAAAGCTGGAGGTCAAAAAAATAAAATAAAATGCCATGAATTGAAAAATTGGCATCCCAGCCATATTTCTGTGGAGAAAAAGAGTGCAGGTATGTCTCTGTGACCACTGGAAAACCTGAATGACTGGAATTCATTTTGTTCCTCTCTGAGAAGACATGCCAAGATGTATGGGAGAAGATTTTTTTTCTCAGCTTACTTCCCATCCCTGAGTGTCCATTCAATATATTACTGCACATTAACTTGTAAGATAATTAACAGGGATTTGATTACTCCTTTCATTGACTCTGTTTATGTTAGTTTCTATCAATATGAAGTTTCAGAAATGTTGCTCTGAATATGGTGTTCTTTTGGAGCTTAAGAAATATTTCAATAATTGTATTAAATATTTTGTCACAAAGGACTGAGAAAAAACATAATAATTTCCACTGTTTAACTCATGGTCATTGTCCTTTTTGAGTGGGAAGACGGAGGTTCTTAAACACCTAATTTCTATTTAAAGAATTTTTCCATAGGGAACAGTGTGGCATGTGCCCCACATTTGGTGCCAGTTGTGGAAATATTCCTAAAGGCTTTATATCAGGAAGGGAAAAATGATCAGAGTGAAGTAGGAATGAACTCCAAACAGTCTGATTTAATAACTGGTTAGAACTTCTAGAGTCTGACATCAGCTTGCATATTTTTGCCATATTTTTGCATAGTACAGTTTTTGAAAAATGTTTTCAGATGATAATTAACTTAGTCTTATGAGTACAATAATGCTCAAGACATGTTTACCTTGAAACTATTCATAAATTCCACATTACTTTGTCTGTTAGAAGGTTTTTGTTGAGTTTGAAACAATGCTCCAGATAAGGAGCTAGGGAATTGACTAGAACAAACATAATGACCTGGTACTGAGATAACACAGATGTTACTTAAGCTGTAGCAAATTTAAACTGATGTTTGTCACAAGGATTAGTTTTATGGCATAGAAACAATGTTCAAAGTTTTAGGGGGAAATGTTCTGTGATGAGTAAAACAAATGCTGGAAGACACAGGCAGAGTTTGACTCATCAGAGAGGAAAGGATCACCAGACTGTAAACTACACCCATTCCGGCATTCCAGGAACAACATTTTATCATTTCTTTCCTTTAAAGTATGCATTGGAGTGAGTTTAATTCTCCTGAGTTTTCCAAGGCTTATCTGTGTGCACTTTCTGATCTCTACAAACCTTGTTTTGTTTTTTTTCTCAATTTATACCCAAGAAGCATTACTTGTTTTATTAACTCTGACTGTCCAGTATGCCAAAAAAATTCATGAATGTTTTTGGCTACAATCAAAATATAGAGGGCCTCAGGCAGAGGACTTATCTTCAGCAAAACATCACTTACATCTACAATAACTTCCCCTACTCTGTCTTTAAGAGTTGTCTTTGAAAGCCAAGAATACAGTTACATGGCACATTGTAGTCCAGTCAAGAAGCCTTTTTCCTTAAGGGCAATCGTGTGAGTAAATCACTACATCCAGAGAGCTACAATTAAGCTTCCCTGAGAAGGAGAATTAGCTACTCCACACATAACAATTTTCCGATTGTTGCACTGAGGGCCGCAAGATCCAATAATTGATGCTTTCAGTGGCGGGATGTAGAAATTGTTCCAAAACTTCTAGGTTGGGATATGTAGGTGGAAGAAGAATAACCTACGCACCATCTGAAAACAGATCAGGCATATGATTATGAGGTCAGTATACATTAAAGAAAGCACATCCCTCAGCTCATACAGCTATGCTATACAGCTTGCAGAGCCCACTGGTACAAACAGAGAAAATATGTCTTTCTCATGTCCCATATATAGAGGCTCTGATTCCCTTCATAAAGACTCTTGGGCCCTGTACAGGAAGGTGGTGACTCTTTCTAGATTTCCCATTTAATGCTAGCCCAGGAAAGACTAACATTCTCACTAATTATTGACTCCTGTGCCCTTAGAGTGTTTCTGATTTTCCCATTAACCAATGAAAAATTGAAAATCTTCTTGTTTTGGAGACATCCCAAGTGGTAGAACCAGCTTGCAGAGCAGTGTCCTTACAACTAAGCACACAAAAGCTTTGATTTTATGAGATAGTGCTATGGGACCTCAAGTCGCTCTATTTTCATTTTCAGAGTTCCATTGTAAAGACAAGGCTTCAGGTCACACCATGCAAAACACAAATCAAGACTCCAAACTATTTCAGCTATTTATACTCTAAGTCAGGTGTATCACTACTATGCATCCTTTTAGCTAGCTGGAGACTTATGGATAAATCATCATTGCATATCCTGATTGTGATTTTCTGATTGGCAGCTTTCCTAAGTCCTTGAATTCTACTTGGCACAATGGGATTAAAGGAGCACTACCTAGTCAGTGTTGAAATTTCAATATCAGGAATTGAATGAGTTCAGATTTAGGAACCCATAGACTAGAATATACATGAAAGGAAAGTATACTTGCCTCCTTGTGCACTGTAGAAAATAGACATGTGGAAAAAATAAAGTGGAGAATGATGTCTTCAAGATAGCAAGTGATAGGGAAGAGAGGAGGAGAACATGAGGGAATGGGATGGCTGAGATGGGGAAGCACAGAGAAGGAGAGCATGGAAAGAGACATCTTGACTGACAGAGTCATTAGGGAGCAGTAGAGAAATTCCCAGGAATCCAAAAGGAATGACTCCAGCTCAAATCCTAACTAAGAGTGTATAAGGTACCTAAATGGGCCCTCCCCTATAATCAGATTGTTGAGTACCTTAAATGTCATTATAGAACCTTCACTCAACAACTGAGAGAAGCAGATGCAGAGATATACAGCTATGTACTTGGCTGAATTCCCAGAGTCCATTTGAAGAAAGGGAGGAGCAATAATATGAGCAAAGGGATCAAGACCATGATGGGGATACCCAAAAATACATTTGACCTGAGCTAGATCGAATTCAGTGACATTGAACTGACAGCTGGGGAGCCTGCATAGAACCAAACTATACCCTACGAATGTGGGTGACAACTTTGTGTGTGGCATAGCCTGTGAAGCCATTGGCAGTGGGTCCAGGATTTCTCCATAGCACTTGAACAAACTCTTTGGAGCTCATTCTCATTGGAGGGATACCTTTCTCAGTCTAAATATAGAGTTCATGTATCAATTTCTACCCTTAATTTTTAATTTGACAATAGAAAACATTTAAGAACCACACTATAATATATTCTTTTTAATTTTTTTAATTTAATTCTGATATTATATCCTGTCTTCTTCATTTAATGTGCATGCATGAAAATGTGCTCACCTAGTTCCCTGTTTTAACCCAGGCCCTGCACTCCACTCCGTGATATTCTATCTTTCTTGAACCATTGCTAAAATATGCTTTTCCATCTTAATTGTTTTTGTTCATGTCATTTCATCATAGAATATAAATAATGAAGAAACTGTAGTAGGTATGGAATATTAGTGTGATGAATCCAATTATATTTATTTTTTTTTACAGAAATGAGGAAGAATGTGATGCTTTTGGCTGAGTGATCCATGTAGTGGTGTATGCAGTGCTTAGTGGGCCATTCTTGGAGGAGTGCTAAGAGTATAATAGCGAGCAGTACATTCAGTTCATGAGGTTTCAGTGCATTTAGTGTTTCTATTACCAAGTGAGCTAAAGTTCATGACTGCTATATCTTGACATAATAATCTGGTTGATTCTTGCTCATCTTTTGAGAATTTGCATAATGATAAATTAAAAAGTAATGGACTAATTTTTTTTCATGGAAGAAATTTCCAAACAGCAAAACATTAATGTCTTGTGTAGGGCTACTATTGATTTTGTGTGTGTGTGTGTGTGTGTGTGTGTGTGAATCTACAAAGAAAATGAGAATCTCACCTAGGGTATAATGAGACAGGACTGCCAAATAGATCAATGAAATAATTCCTGATGATACTCTGCTATGCTTATGAATAAGTCCCTTTTGCCTGTAGCCATCAGAGAGGCTTACTCCAGTAGCAGAGACCCACAGACATATTTTGTGCAGACAAAATTCAAAATTGGAGATCTCCACTTGTTCCGTCCCCTCAACGCTCAGGAGAAACCTACAGATGAGAGGGAGGAAAGATTTTAGGAGACCGACACTATTGAGAACACTAGCAGAACACGACCCACTGAAGTTGTTAAGTAGCACTCAGTTAGCCTCACAGAGGTGGAAGAAGCAAGAACTGGGCCTGCAGGGATCTGACCTAGGTCTTCTGACTATGTGTAACACCTGTTTTCTTGGTGTTTTATGGGTATATTAACAGTGCAAGCTGCTGTATCTCCGACTGTTTTGCATTTTCATAGGAGTCTTATCCTCTTGTTGGGTTATCTTATCCAGCCTCCATATGATGTCATTTGCCTTGTCTTTTTCTATCATGTTTTGTTTTGTTGTATTTGGTTTTTATCCATGGAATACCTGCTCCTTTCTGAAGGGAAGCAGAGGGATAGGGTTCTGAAAGAGATAGGGAAAGTGTGTGGTGGGGAGCAGGAGTAGCTCTGGGAGCTGGGAGGAGTAGAGATGGAGGAATCTATGGTCATTATATTTGTGTGGAAGAAAAATCTATATTTAATAAAAATGTAATCAAAACAGTAAGAAAAAACAAATAAGGAAGGCATAAATAAACTTTAAAAGTTTATTTGCAGAGGAAATTTCTCTAAGAATCTTAAAATTTTGATCAAGTCACACTTTGACAACCAAAGCTTTTATTGTAAAACATTTAGCTTCCTTTCCCAGCATCATCTCAACCTTCTCAACCTTTAGGAACACAATATGAATGGTATCCTTGACCAAGATGCATGCTACTAAGCCTCAATTTGTAAATCTGTGCTTAAGGACTTTTCTCTTCATAGGAAGCTGACCTGTCTTTTTGCCAGTTACAGCACACAGAAACTACAGGAACCGTGGATCAAACTGTCAACAGAACATTGCGATGCCATCCTGGTTTTACTGGTTTTAGAGACAAGAAACAGGATCAGGTATAATGATTTATTCTCCATGTCAGTCTTTACATTTGGGTAGGACTATTAATTCAATTTCTCCCTTCGCAGCTTGCAAAATCACATCCAGGCATTATGAGTGTTAGTCATCAGAGAAAATATCTATGGGTTAGTTCCTGCTCAATTTCTTCAATTCCTCGGTCCTAAATGTGGTGTGTTCAGAATGAAAAGCTTACCCACCAATTCCAGAAGGTATCAATAACAATGTTTTTGGAATCCCTTTGACTCTCTGAGAAACAGATTAAAGGGGTTCTAAGCACTTGCCCAATTGCTGATGTTTATAGCTACTTTTCAGAAAATACCATTTAAAACTGTAGGAACACCAAGGACTATATACATGTGAGAGGAAGACAATACAATGATCTATAGAGTGGTTAGCAGTAGGATCTTTCAGTTATATTCACTATATATATATATATATCCAATATATATATATGTATATATATATATATATATATATATTTGCTTTTATTCTTATACTGTAGACACCCAGCAGTATAGACAGAAGTTTCTGTCCCATCTGCTTGTTGACTGAGGTTTCTGGCCTGTCCAGTTCCCACAGTCATTAAGTCTCAAAGAAATCACACAGAGGTCTACATTAGTTGTAAACTGATTGGCTCATTAGTTCAGGCTTCTTATTAGCTCTTATAACTTATATTAGCCTATTGTTCTTGTCTATGTTCATCACGTGTCTTGGTACATTTTTCAGTGAGGCAGTCACATCTTGCTTGCTCTGTGGCTCGGTCATGACTGCAGACTAAGATTTCCTTCTTTCTAGAATTCTCCTGTTCTCATTGACCCATCTCTTCCCCCTGTCTGGTGGACCCGCCTATACTTCCTGCCTGGCTACTAACCAATCAGTGTTTATGTAAAATATGTTTGACAATACGGACCATTGTCCCACATCGTCTGCTCCTGCATCTTTTACCAATGCTGCATTTTCATATTGCTTTCTCTGAATCTGAGTGCTGCTTCAGACTTAGCCTTTTCTTTTCCCAGAATTATATTGTGGACAGTCAGGTAGCAATCTCAGTCAGCAACATGCTCACGTGGAAATTTTAAACCAAGGATAAACTTTTAGAAAATATATATTCAAATCAAGGCATATTGGTATTACTAAATTCTGGAACATAAGAGAAGTGTAGCAACAAGAAGTTCTGTGTGTATTCATGACCAACTAGGCTAGACTGACAAATTACAGTCCAAGGAGAAATTGTATATTAAGACAGTATGTTTTAATTAATATCTACCTCAAAACATTCCTAAATAAGCTAGCTTAAGTAAACATTTGCATCAAACCATTTTTTGATTGATATGTAAACACATTTGCCCTCATGAATTTCTAACAACTATATTGACTTCTTGTAATATATCAAGCAATATCAACTTCAGATGTAATAGGAATATTGGAAATTGTAGAAAATTTCTAGTAATGGTAATATGGATTTTCAAAACATAATATTTATATATTAATATTAAGATATTTTGTGACTAAGAACTGCATTTAAGATATAAAACACAAAGGCCATTTGCAAAGGTATATATGAAATCACATATAAGGTCTTCCAACAGACAAATGAAATTGTTGAAAATATATATATTCGATATACTAATTTTATAAAACAAACTAATCTTAACTCAATTCCACATTTTTAAGACACTGCGAGACAGCATAGTCTATTTGGTAGAGGGCTTGAAATCCACTTGCCTTTCTTCAATCTAGAAGATTTTGTACAACATCCTAATAGATATAAGCATATTATGAATTATATTTCAACTATATAACAATATAATTATATACTATAAATAATATATATTATAATTATAATTCACCATCATAAAAAACAACACGTATAAACTGACACGAACAAGTCACAAAGAATAATCAGCCAGAAGCTTTTGGCAGCCTAGGGTAACAATCACCAAACTCCCAACAGTTATAAATGTTTTCTTATAGATAGCTAGAATCTAGGCAAAATGATATGGAAACTTAGTTCATAAGCTACCATCAGTCAGTTATGTCTACTTTTAATTGGAGGCAGAGGTAGGGTAAATCACATTTTATCAAGTGTTTCCTTATCTATTGTACTGCTTCTTTTGCAGTTATACAGATTTTGAAAGATACAGCTGAATCACCAGCTCTGGTGGAGTTCTGATGTGGGATTTCCCTCTGTCTGCTGTGAATGCCATTTGTTAATAAAAAACTGTCTTGACTTTTCATACCTTAGATGAGGCCGTTTGTTGGTTCTCAGCAGCTAAGCCCTAAAATAATCACACAGAAACTATATTGTTTAAAACACTGCTTGGCCTATTAGGTATACCTTCTTATTGAGTAGCTCTTAAATATTAATTTAACCCAGCTACTTTAATCTGTATATCACCACAATGCTGTGGCTTACTAGTAAAATTCTAGAATCTATCTCTCGTGAAACTACATGGCTTCTCCTCTAACTCTTCTCTCTCCCAGTATTCAGTTTAGTTTTTCTTGCCTACCTCTATTCCCTGTGCAGGCCCAAGACAGTTTCTTTATTGATCAATATTAATCACAGCATACAAAGGGGAATCCCATATCACCTCCCTTTTTCTGTTTAATAAAAAGGAAGGTTTTAAGTTTAACGTAGTAATATTACATATAGCAATACATGTATCAAGTAAGAATTATAGTTACAATATTTATATCTACTTTATCTTTTATCATAACTAATAAAAACTTTAACTATAATTTCTTAATTCATTCAAAGACACCAGAGGACTATAATATTACCTAAGTAAACAGGAAGTACATTGTAAGCAAATTCCAAAACTCTGGAATTAACAGAGATAGCTCACTGCCTGGACAGTTACCCAAAGTTCTTTTGTACTGTTAGGTCATCCATTTTCAGCCTACGGCTCATAGAATCCAGCAGACTTTTCTAAGACGCAGGAAATTTCAAATACAGTTCCGCCTATATTGGCAGTTTGTCAGTCACTTTCTTCTGTGTCCTGTAGAATGTCTCACAGTCTCTTATGTATCAGGAATCCTGAAGGATTGTCTCATGTTTACGCAAGTTCAGCAGTCATTTCTCTGTGGGTCCTGAATGTCCAGTTAATCAAGCATTCCAGGCAAGTGCAGTTTCTTGCCCAAATCACTAAGCAGCTTCATAAAAAGCCTCTTTGATGCCCATCTTCCTGTTGACGTAGATTGATGCTCCCTGGATCAGATATGTCTCACTGTCGTGAAAAGTCCTATGTGCTTAAAACATTTTAAATGTCATAGTTCGATGGTCTTTGAAAGATTTGGAGAATCCCTATCCACCTTAAATACACCTCTGTTCATCTAGAAAAATCTATCTAACATGACGACAAGCTTCATTATTATAGATGTGTCTCTATTATACCGTATTTCTAAATTATAGATTACATTTTTAAATGAGTTGTATAAACATAATACTTTAATCAAGATCAGGAATATACGTATAACAAAATTGACCTTAAAATTGTATCAAAAAACAAAGATCTATACCAATGCAAATCTCTATAGCATATCCCCCCTTAAGTGTAAACAAACATTTATAAACAATATTTGGGAATATGGGTGTAGTTTTTCTTCAAAATGTTCCCTGCTTTTTGTTAGGTAAAGTAATTTTTGGGCATGTTCATGGTGACCTTTACATGGGTCGTAGTCTATCAAACCACCTTAGTCTGGAAGAATTTCACAGTTTTCATCCTCTGTGGAAAAAAGAAGAACCTCTTTTCCAAATCAATTTATCCATATACACAAATTATGAAGACAAATTTTTTTAAAGTATATAAGTTGGTTACTTAGCTTCTTCACAGTCAAAATTCAAAGAAAACCAAATAATATCCATAATCTACAGTGTCTTTGTATATTGAATCTTTACGTGGCTTAATTGTTTTTATTCTATTACACTTTAATATTTATTTTATTAATCTTTGCATCTTTACTCGTTTATTATATGATTGTATGTACTGTCTTTTTTTCTTTTACTCTTTTCTTCCTTCTCTGGTGTAGGAGGGTCTTCTGTTCATGTGCCACTTTCATTGGTTAATGAATAAAGAAAGTGCTTTGGGCCTGATAGGGCATAACTTAGATAAGCAGAGAAGACAGAACTGGGTGCTGGGTGAGGGATGTCATGGATCTCCTGCCTGAGAAGGACTCTGGTAAGAATCTTGTCAGTAAGTCACAGTCACGTGATGATACACAGATAAATGTAGATGTAATATGTAAGAGTTAGCCAATAAGAGGCGAGAGATAATGGGCCAGGCCATGTTTAAATGAATACAGTTTCTGTGTGATTATTCTGGGTGTAAGCTAGCTGGGCAGTTGGGATGACAATCAACCCGCTCCTCCTGTTACATAGGGGTGTACGGTGTGGAACAAAAGGGCCTGATCTCTGTGCAACACTTCTCCCAAGCTTTTGCACATTTATCTAACACTGACCCATTTAGAGTTCTTCTATGCCTAAATCTGTCCTGTTGTGTAGCTGTAATTCTTTACAGTCCAGGAGTGCTTCTTAAAATGCTAAGCGCTTTTTAAAAGCTTAAGCTGCACAATTGGTAGGGACAACATGGCATTTCCTGCTTGCCCAGCACAACCTAGCATGGTGGAGCTGCTCAGAGCCTCTGATAGCCATGCAAAATGCTTCATCTCTAGGCACACAGGTGGTCCATGTTTCCACCAAGCAAGCCATAGCACATTACTCACCAGCCGTGTTCAAATGCTTGGTCTTCTGAAAGAGCCAGACATCGTGCTGGCAGCACGGCCAAGAGAGTCGGCATTTCAAAATGGTGTGGCAGTTTTTTTTTTCCTGCTACCACTGAGGCTTGAAAACCTCTCTTAAAGAGGTGCCACATGCTGCTAGAAAAGAGCATGAAGTTGTGTTAAACTCTATAATTTTGTGTTTAGAATTTATTTACAAGCTCTTTCAGGTTCTCAAATAGATTTAGTTGTCCAAGTTGGCATGCCAGTTTGTTGGAGGAGGCCACTTGCTGGTTCCCGGCTACTTGGTCCCAAAATACTCACACAGAAACCATATTATTTAAATCACTGCTTGGCCTATTAGCTCTAACTTCTTATCAGATAACTCTTACATCTTAGTTTAACACATTTCTATTAATCTGTGTAGCCATGTGGCAGTGACTTACCTGGTAAAGTTCTGGAGATTTTGTCTCTGATGGGGCTACATGGCTTCTGCTCTGACTCCACCTTTAATCTCCCAGAATTTAGCTTAATATTCTCTGCTTGACTCTGTTCCCCTATAGCTCTGCTATAAGCCCAAAGCAATTCCTTTATTTATCAATGCTAATTACAGCATACAGAGGGAAATCCCACATTACCCAACACTGAGTGTCAACTTGTTAGAGGAGGCCACTTGTTGGTTCCCAGCTGCTCATCCCCAAAATAATCACACAGAAACTATATTATTTAAAACACTGCTTGGACTATTAGCTCTATCTTTTTATTGGCTAGCTCTTACATATTAATTTAACCCATCTCCATAATTGTGTGGATCATCATGAGACATTGGCTTACAGAGAAAAGTTTTGGCATCTGTCTCTAGTGGGTCTGCATGGCTTCTCCTCCAATTCTACCTCCTTTCTTCCAGCATTCAGTTTAGTTTTCCCCACTTATATATATATATTCCCTGTGCAGGCCCAAGCTAGTTTCTTTATTAACCAATGGTATTCACAGCATACAGAGGGGAATCCCACATCTGTTATAAGACAAACGAGTAGAGATAGACAGGAAAAACTAAACTGAATGCTGGTAGAAAGAGGGTGGAGTCAGGAGAAGCCATGTGGCCCTGCTGGGGACAGATGCCAGAGCTTTACCCATTAAGCCATAACTGCATGGCAATATACAGATTAATGGAGGTGGGTTAATTTAAGATATCATATAACCAGCAATATGCTTAAGCTATTGGTAATACAGTATTGGAAATAATATGGTTTCTGTGTGATTACTTTGTATCTGGGAAGTGGGGAAAAAACAAGCAGCACTCCTACAATAGAAATCTCTTCATTAGTTGCAGTCATGTACTTTCTACTCCTGACTTTGTGTTCTCTATCATTATTGGTTCTTAATGGGTTTCTAATTGAATTCATGCTGTTTTATAATAGCAGGAAATAAAATCTTATAAAATGTCTCCATTGTATTATTTTGTCAGTCATTCTCCTGGATAAAGTCTATCTCTTACCTGGATTCAGCCAAACACTGACTATAAACAATTTGAGTGATATAAAAATTGTCCCAGAATCCTGCAGGAGAAAAAGGCCATGGAATCCTAAGAAAGGCAATGAGTTGGTGGAATTCCTCACACTCCTACTCTGAGTCACCTGCTCCTGCTTGCTGTGCATAAAAAGTACACCTGTGTCTAAAGCTATTGCTTCAGCCTCAATATCTGTGATTCCAGGCTTAGGCTTAGGTCCTATATTATCTGTAAGGAATATTATTTTGGGATCTAATATATGACGGAAACCAGGGTGTTTTGATAATAATCTCCTTTGGAGAACCTATGAGCCAAATGACACTGTCGAGGACATTTCTCACTTAGACAACTGGGAGTCTGAATATTTCAAGAGTCAAATTCCACAAATAAGGGGATTTGGAAATGTGACAAGGCCTATGTCAGTAAATGTTATTAGCAAGCTGTAATTGGCAGCCCAGAATCACATCACAATCAGTCATCAACAGGCAGAAAGGGAGACGTAGAGATCCAGCATATAGGCCAAAATATTTGAATAAAAGAGAATTCCTGATTAACATGGGATGGTTTTCTTTTTTGATAGTTGGACTCAGATTCTGGATAAATTATATTTTGACTGCCATTTACTTTGAATTTCATGGTTTCTGCTGCAGCACATGTTTATGTGGGAGGGAGCCCATGCAAATCAGTCAAGTCAGTGATTATTTGCTTCTCATCATTATAACACTGAGTCCTCTGTTACTGTTAACGGTGTAGCAAATAGAATCCTGATTTTGAGCTACTGACTAAGGGAGTCCTGATCTTTGCTCTCTCCTGGGAGATCCATTGTGGAAATGGCTATGGATCAGAGTTTCATTCATAAATTTTAGAGTCACTGAAAAAAATAAATCAGTTAGACACACTACCATACCTGTCACTAGAGACTCTTTATGATCAATAAGGTATAGCCAAGAAAATTCACTTGTTATCACCCTGTGGCCATCGAGAGTCCTAGAGGTTAATTTTCAAATCTTGGTTTGCATTGTCACTGTATTTTGGCATACATGATTTTTCTCCTTGTCTCTTTGTTCCTATCCAGGACGTCAAGAACGGCATGAGCTTTGTTGGAAACCAATTATTTATTGATGATGACAGAGAAGTACTACAATTTTTCTGGAAATTAATTAACAAGCCATATTCCTTTGTTCTAGGTCCAGTGTTGTGTATGCCTTGAAATTCTGTAGAGCTTAGCTTGTGTCTACTCTCTCATGTTATGAATTACATTGTTTGGTAGTAACATTGAAAGTAAAAAAACAGTCTCACTTTAGTATCATCAATCAACCACATCTGAATCTGCTGGATTCTTTTTGATTTCTTTTCAATGCTTATGTATGTGATAGAGTAGGGTTTTGATGACAATATAAAATATCAGACTTTTGTAGCTTAAAGCCTCTTTTCTCTATAGACATATCTTTGCTGCACATAACTATGTTATTTCTAAACTAGTGCCTGAAGAAACATCTCTGATGAGCATGATGTGATGCACAGATCAATTAGTATATCAACATGCATTATAACTCAGCTTATTTATATATGACTGGGCAAATTAAAAACAGTTTTTTAATGAGCCAGTGATAATTCTAGTATCAGATTCATGGCCTTTAAAGCAGTTTGAGGTATTCCTCTTATATCATGGTCTTAATCATAAATCCTAACAATTACTTGATTTCCCCAGTGATTTTTAGGACACTGTGACAAAAATATATCTGAAGAGTGTTCATCAGTTTTTCTTTTAGGATATGTAGTTCATGAGAGGGAGGAATTTTCATCTGCTCATTTTAATCCACTAAATGCAAATTGATATTCAGTCATATCACATTTAGTCAATTCTAGTGAAGCTTCTAAATAGCAGCAGATGGTGTTCTGTTTTATCATGACATATGTACATAAGAACTTCTAAAATTGGTTCTTTCCATCATATTTTGTGGTATAATCATAGTTTTGACATGGTCTGCAAATCTCCCATGTGGCAATATATGCACGTTTTTGTCCAAGAATCAAAACATATAATTCCTTGCTGGTGCTTGAGCAAGAAAACTCTGATACACCTTCATAGCTTGAAGGGTCAATTTTTCATCATCTCTCCAAATATACTATTATGCATTTTAATTATTTTCAATAATTTATGTAATATTATGGAAGTGTATATGAATGAGGCTTCTTATGTATATGTATGTATAAATACATAGGTATGTTTGTGTACTCTTTCTTGACATATTTAGAATTTCACATATGAGTACATTATTTATTTTATTTCACACTTCTTTCTGCTTCATCCTCAAGTCAATATTTGTACTACACAATGTAAAAATAAATAAAACTAATCATTAATTTATTTTATATTATTGTGAAAATAAAAATGTATACATAACTAACTCACACTGTATACACAGTGTGATGATTATGTACTACTATTTTTAGCATTGTCTTTTTGAACTGAAAGAACGATCAATATTATTTATAGTAGAAAGGGATCATTTGTATCAGATAAGTTCAGATGAAATTTCTGCTTCTGGGACAACTGTCCCCCTAGCATGTTTTAGGAGGCTAGTTTATTATGTTGGGCATAACTGATCTTCCTGTCAATGATATATGCCTGCACTGCTGAAAAGATTTAGAATGTAAAGTTCAGACATGCCTTGGGTCTCCAAACAGTAATACCAATGAAGGAATCAATGTTGGTAAATTATAGTATTTGAAGCAGGTGCTAAAATCTTTAAATTTACCTTGATATTCTGTAGGACAGTTAGGTACAGTTTTGACCTTAATGAAGCAGGATGATTAGAAGTTGAAATAAAAACTCTGTTAATGCCTTTAGAGATTGCCTTTGAGTTCATAATAATGTAAAATTTGTTAGAAAGGAAAATATTGGAAAGAGGAAAAGTGATAGAACATAATTTATTGAATTTTTACGTTTCCAATACTGGGGACTTCTCAGCATTTTATTTTTTGGTATGTTGTTTTTGTGACTTATAAAGGTATATCACCATGTTTCTCCCTAACCCTACAATGTCTCCCTTGATCAAGATATCTCTTATATTGCTCTCCCACTTCATCTCTCCCCCAACTCCACCATCCCATTCCCTCATGTTTTCATTCATCAATGCAGTGCTACAGAAATTTTTAGGAATCCACACAGATGAGTACAACTCAGACTTCTAGCAGTAGAGAAGAAGGTGCCTGAATGGGCCTTACCCTTTATTCAGATTTTGACTACCATAAATGTCATCATAGAGCCTTCATCCAGTAACAGATGGAACCAAATATAGAGATCCACTGCCAAGCATGCCAAGCACTATACTGTACTCTAGGAATCTATGAAAAGACGAGGGGGTTTATATGAACAGGGTGTCAGATTATGAGAGGCAAAACTCCAGAGAAAAGAACCAAGCTCATGGGAATTCATGAACTCTACACACTGTGAAGCATGTATTCCACTGAACTAGGACATCTGCACGTGGGGGACAATTGTGTAGTTTGCTCTATTTGCGGCACCCTGACAATGGGACCAGGATTTATTTCTGCTGTAAGATCTTAATTTTTGGAAACAATTAAAATGACTGGAATGTCTACCTTAGCCTTGATGAGGGTCAGGTTTTGCTAATTAAGCCTTAGCTTAATGTTCCAGGCTATGTAGACTTCCTATAGGAGGCCTTATTTTGGGTGTATTTGATGGGGAATGAGTTGTGTGGAGGCAAAGGGGGTTGGGAGGAGGAGTGTGCTGGAAAACTGTGTTTAGAATGTAAAATGAATAAAAAAATAAAAAGAAAGTAATTACATAAGCCCAACCTAATCAGTGATTCATGAATATTATCTCATTTAAAATCATAATACACTGATATTTTATAAAGAACCATAAAAAGAGCTACAGAAACATTGGTACATGCATATTTATAAACACACAACAGTCACTCTAGAGGGTTTTTTTTTTTGTCGCAATCTTTCTTTACTTACCTGATTAGGATACAGCCTTCCTTTGATAAACCTTATTAATTGTATTAATTGTTAGGAATATTTTTATTTAAGATGAACCTTTCTAATGACACAAATTATTCCAATCGACCAAGTTGGAATGAATAAAAGATGCCTATGTTTAGTGCAGAGCTCCCAGATAGCTCCAAGAAAGCATGCAAGGCGAAGAGAGAGAAAGGGAGACCACACAATACCAGGAGACCACATGTTCATTCTCTGTGGGGGTGACTAAATAGCATGTGGGAGTGTTCCCAATATTCCCTCGGGAGGGGCCACAGTTTGGCAGGTTATTCTGGAGGTGGAGTCCGGACCAAGGCAACTCCGAGGGGAGGGGACATGAAATTTATCTTCCTGCTCCATTCCAAAAATGTGTGCCAGGGGCAGGGCTGAGGCCCTCGAACATAATATTAATTGTTTGGATGGAGAGACTTTTAATAGGGCCATACTCCTGTTAGTCACCAACACCCAGTCCAGAAGCCATCTCTTAAAAGAACCATTCCTCTGTTTGCCACTAGCACTGAGCTTAGTTGAGCAAAGGCATATATCCAGAAGCCACATTTGACTCCACTTTTGGGTTCTTAGAATCTTTAAGATACAGTTTTTAGTTGTTATGTAGTAATTAGGGACCAACATTGAGGTGCTATTAGTAGGCAGAGATTTGTGTCCCACCAGACTGTTCCTCAATAACCACAGGAAAAAAAAAACTGCTATTAATTATAAACACTTAGGATTATTACTAGCTAACTTCTAGATTTTAAATTAACAATATTTCTTGTTTGTATTCTGTCATGTGGAATGGTACATTTTCTCAGTATAACAAGTACATCTCTTCGTGTCTTCCCATGATTCTGAGACTCTGCCTTTTTTTCCAGCTACTTCTTAGTGGTTCTTCAGCCTACTCTTATCCTGTTTAGTTATAAATCAGTCAGGATCTTTATTAAATCGATCATAATGACATAAATTCAGTCAGTATAAAGAACTATTACATATGCAGCTTTTGGTTTTTTAATATAGACACCCTTTTTATTACATTTTCTTTATATTCTGTTGGAGACATAAATTGCCATCCTTGCAATCTGCTCGACAAGTTTTATGACTGTAAACTACTCATGAAAATATTCATACATATTATTTTACATATATATTTAATCTAAAATATCTGTAATTATTCCCTATATATTTCACTTTCTCAGCAATGATTTTATCCTGAATACTCATGTCTAGTAAATGAAGAACAACCACATGAACATGGAAGTTAAACCTACCCAGCTTATGCTTAATATCTTAAGATAGGCTGGGCTGTTATGTACAACTGCCTTAAAATATGGGAAAAAGATCAGGCTGTTTCTTAGACAAGGTGCCCCTCCCATTTTATGACATGAAGTAAGTAGAGCAACACAATTTAAAAGAGTAAAAACACTGTAATGTAATTATTTATCATGAGATAAAGAAAACCTAGTAAACGAAAATATTCTAGTAATCATGTTTTTCTGTCTACGACTTGCAATTACTCAAAAGCAAAACCCCACTTAAATAACAAGTTATATGTAAAGGTTCTCTCTTTCTTTGTGTATGGTTCACCTGGTACCTTAAAAAGACCAACCACTAACACAGGTAATTTCACTAGGTATTTATTTTATTTCATATGAGCATACTATATTTCCATTATTTAATTTTATTTTTATTTTGTTTCCACCATATCTAGGCTGTATGTATATTGGAAGGACAAATGGAGCCAAACCCTTATTAGAGTGCCTATTTGTTGTATTGAGCTAATTGGGAAAGAAATATAGAATTATTTTCAGGGTAGCTTGCTATGTAGGGCACTCAAATACCAAGAGATGATTTCTTATTTATGGACATATAACTTCCTTAAATAAATACTGTTTTATTAAAGATAGAAATAAATTCTTCAGATTCAATAGTGATCATGGAATTTGGAGAGGAATTATAGTATTTGGAACCTAGGGGATAATTTAAATAAATATTTTAAAATTGTCATTAAGAGGATGTTTTATTTATATTTATTACATGTGAGAAACAAAAAATATGATGACTTTTTCTTGGAAAGGTAATTGTGTAAACACCTATAAGACCTTAAAACTGGCTAACATAAATGTTAAGGATATAAACAAAAACAATCTTTTCCCTGAAATCAATTAATTTTAATTCATTTCTTCATTGTGAAGACACTGTGGGATACCGTATAACAGTTGGGTCAATTTGCAAGGGGGTTTGACAACAACATTTCTCTCTACAGTCCACCCATCTATGTGTTCAACACTCTAATGAACTTAAAAATATAATGTATCTTAATTCAACTACATGAAAAATATAATATGTTATATTTATACACAATACATACATTATGTATTACATTTAATAGTTAATTTTAATTTGACTGCAGAAAAAAACACATCAAAACAAGCAGACAAAAACAGACTACAAAGAATCAGAAGCCGTATGAATTTGACAGCCTAGAGTCCCAAACAAAGAACTCCAGACAGGAGTGGAGGCTCCATGTGTACAGCTAGAATCCACACAAAAGCAGCTGCAAGCTTGCTCAGACAATCAGTTCTAATTAGCCATTATGTCAGCGGTAAACTGGAGACATAAAACAGGGTAAGTTACATTTTATTTGTTTTCCCCTTTCAGTGGCTCTGCTTCTTTCTACAACAAACAGAAGGGAAGGAGACACAGATGAATTGTCAGTACTAGATGAGATCATCACATCAAACGCAGTCTTGTGCTTTCCAGTCCTTGATTTGAGATCTCTCTCCTTATTGGTTCCTAGATGGCATAAATATGTCTGCACTGAAGAATTTTTCTAGCCAGTCTCCTGGCTGAAGTCCAGCTTTTAGCTGGATTTAGTCAGGAGCCTGGCTATAAACAAAGACAGAGAAGAAAATCTATCCTAGAAACCTGCAAGAGACAGAAACAGTAGAAACCTAGGAAAAGCAAGGAATTTGTGAGATTTCCAATGCTTCTCCCAAAAGTCGCCTGTTCCTGTTTTTAGTGCTAGAAATATGCTCGAGCCTCTGAAGCCACTGCTTCAGCCTTAATATCTGTGATTCCTGGGTAAGTCTTCGTTTCTGCATTTTCTGTAATTAAAATTTACTTTGGGAGTCATTACCTGACAGAAACCGGGGACGTACTGATCATTTGTGCCATTGGAGCACCCACTATGTTAATTGTTATGTCGAGGAATAGCTGCAGGCGTCTTGGATTCTGAAATTTTCAAGTGGCAGATTCCCCAATCAGTATGTTTAGAGAATATGTCTCAGCATTTCTGAATGTGATACCAGGAAGCTGAAACTGGCAGCACAGAATCACAATTAACCTTCCACAGTCAGAAATGGAGGATTTCAGGTAGATAGGCAGGATGCAGACGCAAGACGTGAGATAAATGATTAACTCCTAGAAACCTCACAATGGCTTCCTTTCTCATAATTGCATTCTGATCCAAGGTAAACTGCATTTTTTTCTGTCATCCACTTTGTCTTTCTTTGTTTCTGCCGGACGACACATTGAGATGGGAGGGAGAAATGATTCAGCAGCCGTGAATCTCCAAGGTTACCACAGGATTTGTTTTTGTTGGCAGAATTTGGATCATTATCCTCATTGCTAAATATTTCAGGGACAATTTGAATGCACACACTCCTTCAGTCAGAGGCAAGGAGACCCATAATATTTTCATCATAGTGGGTCCTTGAATATTAAGATTATTAATATTAATATCAAGGGATATTGAATATTAATATTCAATCTCTGGCTGTATTCCAGTTCTCAGCTGTTCATGGTTATAACTAGACAAGGAAGACTGCTCTTGACAACTAAATGAGTCAAAGTCCATGAAATTAGCAAAGTCAGGTATTGTTTTATTCCCAGTATTACTGTTCTAGTCACCTGCTACTGTCTCTTGTGCAGCAAACTTGTGGTACCATTGTCTCAGTCTTGAACACTGCAGTATCTGCAAGGAGATACTTCACTTCAGGTTTTAGCATGTGACAGATTCAAGGGGAGTCATGTTCTTTCCTCTCTTCTCTGAGATCTATTTGGGATTGGGTATGGCACTATAGGTTTTTTTCATGAAAATTTAGAATCATTGAAAATACTATGCAGTATCATCTGAAGGAAGTATCCTGCTTGCCACCAAAGAATCTCAGTGCACAATAAACTATATGAGAGGAAACATCCTTCTTATCATCCATCCTATTGCCTTTATGTTCTCACAGGCTCATATTTGCTTTCTTTGTTGGAATAGTCTTTGTGTGTTATCATAGAAAAACTCATACATAATTCTTTCTCACTTGTATGCCCATTCCTATTTATGAAATCAGGCATCATGAGCTTTGTTGGAAGTCAACTACTTATTGATTATGGAAGAGAGGTATTACATAATGCCCTTGAAAATAATTAACATACCAGTTTTCTGTATTATTGTGTGTATTGCTGCTGTATGCTTTGAAAAAGTGTAGACCTCTTCTTGTATCTTCTAGCTGAGATTCTGATTTCTTGTATCTACTTGTAGTATTGAGACAGGAAAACACTGGTACTTTGGAATCAACAGCCACCATTTGAATCTGTTGTAGTATTTATGCCATCTTTTCAATATGAATTTAATTAGCTTTCAAGTAGGATTTTTTGAAGACATAAAACATTAGAATGTAGTACCACAGTCTCTTATTTTCTATACAAAACCTTCCCTGCACATCATTATGTTATTTTCCACCTAGTGCTGAAGGATCTCTGGTGAGAATCAAGATGATCAGATATATGGTATATCAGGAATTCTCCCCTGATTTTTTGGCTTTTATGACAAACATATATCTCAAGACTTCTCACTATTTTTTGTTTCAGGCATGTACCTAATGGGAGTGAAGAATTTAGATAATGATATTTTTAATCCACTAACAAGAAGATTAACCTGTGATTATAGCACAAGTAGTCAATCCTAGTTAAATTCTAAATAGCAGCGGATGGATTCCTATTCTATGATGATGAAAGTATGTAGGAACTTCCAAAATAGATCCTTTCCTTCATACTGGCAGTTGTAAGCATATATTGAAAAGTTCTGTTAATCTTCAGTTTTTCACTTGTAACAATGCATTTAGCCAATAAATGAATGAAATAATGCACTACTTGGTCCTGGACAAGAAAAAGCTGATATCCCTTCATAGAATAAGGAGTTGCAGTTACAATATCTCTCCTAATATACTATGAAGCATTTCAATTATTTTCAAATATTCACATAAGTTTATGTATATGTACATATATGTGATTGAGTATGCATAATTATATTTTTCCACACATATGCATGTATGTGTACACTTTCTTAACATAGTTTAGAACTTCATACATGAGTACTGTATTTATGTTATTTCACGCTCATTTCTGCTTCCTTTTAAAAAACCGTGTCAGTAGTAAAAGTATCAAATTTAAACAAAGTGTATAATAACATTATTTTATTCTATTATGCAGATACAATTGTTTACATCAGTATTCCACACAGGACACATACTGTCATGGTTTTACATACCTAATTTAGCACTGATCTTTTCCAATTGGAAGGCCTTTTGATGATAGTGTATATTAGAATATGATCCTTTCTTTCTTAGCCTCTAATATTTGTCAGTGGCTTTTCTGTTAATTGGGTAAATTTTAGAGAGTTTTTTGTCTCTGTGACATTTCAATATGGGACTTCATTGTGCTAAATAGTATTTTTTGCTTACATTAAATTAAATGGCCTTCAAGATTTCTAAAATTTTGCTTTTTTTATTACTCTGTTAGGGTAATAATCTTCACAACAGATATCCTGTTCCTTGGGACAATAAATTTTCTCTGGCCATTGCATAAAATATTTTCCAAGTCAACAATAGTGGTGAGTTTTTGGATTCATCAGCTAACTTCTGTACAAACACTGTAAGTTGTTTGATATTTGAAACATTGTGAAATCATGTAGCATTGCTGTAAAATTATATTTTCCTTTTTTTTGCTGAAAGTTAGAGCTAATGTTTCCTGTGGGTCTAGGGATAAATATTTAGGAGACAGTTAACAAGTATATTCCTTCAGCAAATTTGCAGATGAAGTTTCTGTTTCTGGTCCCTCTATCTCCTTAACCATTTGGGGTAGTCTAGATTTGCATTTGAAAATTTTCTTCCTGTCAATGATATATATGCATTACTAAAACAAGTTAGAGTAAAAGTTCAGGCATGTCTGTGGCAACAAACTAGTAATATACTCTGAGGCGCTAAATGTCAGTAATTATAATATTTGTTATAGCTGGTAAAATCATGCCTTTTACCTTGATATGTTGTAGTCCTGTTACTTGCGATGTTGAACTTAACATATTAGAATGATTGTAAGTAGAAATTAAAACTACACTAATGTTTTAAGGGAGTGCCTTCTGATAGTTATAGTGTAAAAAGTTGTTTAAGGACATTATTTTTAAATAACAATAAAACACAATTTTATTTAATTCTGAATGGTTATGTATGGGAGATTCTTCAATGCTGCTCTTATCTGATATATCTGTGGATTTCATAAAAACAGCAGAGACTCTGGATTGATCCTACCGTTTAGTTCAGGAGGCAGACAGCTAAGGTTGAAACTTCAGGAATGCAAAAGTTAAAATCAGAGGCAACAATGTAGTAGAATATTTAGTTACATAAAAGAAACAACTATTGTGTCTACTCGAAATATTATATTTTATGTTATTTTCTGCTTTTATGTTCATAAAAGGCACAGACTTCCAGAGGACTCTTTCCATGTTCTGATAATTTGAAATGTTAAGAACTTGGTCAATTTCTAGCACATACATATGAAAAAACTGGTATTCTATGAAGCATATTTAGTGAACGTGGGAACTCTGAGATTTACTGGCCTGTATTCATACCAAATGTGAAAACTTACATGGTTGTGACATGTTATTTCACTAATATATACAAATAGTAATTGATTGGTATTCAAGTACCAATTGAATTTCCATTGAATAAGCTTGAATATATAATATTTCACTATAAAATCCAGACAAATTTATGCTGTATTTTGAGGAAACACTATGAAGTCAAAATACTATCAGAATGACTTATATTATATAATAAGGTGACAAAAAGAAGGCAAATATATTTTCTCAGGTATGTTAGCAATGAGAGGATGTCCATGTGCGAGAAAAAAGACCAGTATCCAAACACACACACATATATACACACATGATTTCCCTGAAGTCAGATTTCACTGCAAAGACAAAAGGTATATGACCTAAGGAAGGAATAATCATACAGGGGTTTGCAGAGAAAATCTTGTGAAGGAAATGTTGTGAATTTTTCAAAATTTTAAATTAATGTAATAATGCTGGAAAACATTTCATAAGTATTAATTGAGACTATAAATCTGAAATCAATGTCAAAGGCATACATACATGCGTGAAACACTAATAAAAGCATACATACAAAGGTAAAATTGTTGAAATTATACATATATTTTGAGTTTTTACTAAAAAAACCTTAAAAACTATTGCTAAATTTTCATAACTCTGTTAGATACCATATGCAATATGTGTATGCTTAGAATTGGGTTTGAAATTAACATTATTATTTAGAAAAGACTCATTTTAGTTCAAAATTTTTCTGTAAATATATATATATATGTTAGAATATATCGATGAATTCTATAATTAATGTTTTTAATCATTGCATTTGTGAAATATGACTTGGCCTTTAAAAAATGCCAGCCACAGGCTTCAATGAGCAACCTAGAATCACAATCAGTTTTCTGCAGCCAGAAATGGAGGCTTTCATTTTGATAGCCAAAATGTAGACCCAAAAAGTACATATATCATCACTCATCATTATGATGGGCTTTTTTTTCCCACTAAGATGATCAATTTTTAGTAGTAAATTAAAATTTTATGCCCTTTTTCACCTTTAGTTTGGCTACTGGTACTGCAAAACACATTTAAGTTGGAAGGAGAAATGAATAGAAGCTATGATGGAGCTCTCCAAGTTTACCACAGGTTTTGTCACTACTGTTGCAATGGAGATCACTGCCCTTGTTGGTTCTGATTTCATGCTAATTTTAACTCACACACTCTTTCATTCAGGAGCCAGGAGTGCTTGTAAAAGTGCTAGCAGTACAGTTTTTTTTTTTCAGAAATTAGGAGGAAGATCTTTAATGATCTCATGCAGCAAGCTCTTTGGAGGAGACTCATATGAGACTTCAAAGTCTCATATGCCCTCACGTCTTTCAGATTTGTCATCGCTAGAGGATTGGCTCTTTGCTTCACGGCTGGAAGAAAGGACTTCTTATTTCAGACAGAATTTTACCATTTAGACAAGAAAAAGAAAAAATAACTACATTTCATTAATGCATTCAGTAGATGTCAGCTGTCAAGCTATTTCACAAGTATTGTTTGAACCATCATATCTAGAAATGTGTCAGGCTATAGATTTTAATGATTAGCCTAAAACATATATCCCAAACTCTTTTCAAGCCCTATGGTTCCAAATGTGAGGCTCTTGAGATTTCATTTCTACCTGATGTCAGCCCGACTCTGCATGTTTCCAACCCCCACATTTTTGTTCCCCAACCTGCTTAGTATTTTGTGGGGAATATCCTATTTATTTATACATACTATCTGTTGTATTTGTGGGTAACCTTTGATGAAGCAGTGTTTCAAGTTGTAAAAATCCTTGTAAAATATAGTTTCTATTAATATTAGTGAAGATATTATTTATTTATTTCTTTTATAGCTCGTTCCTTCAGTCCAAAAAAAAAAAACCTCAAATGATGTGAAGCTCCTTTTTTTCCCTATCTTTTTTATTATTACTTTAGAAAATACCAATCCAAATTCTCACTCCCTCCCCTCCTCCCATTCCCTTCCCTCTCCCTTCACAGACCCTTCCCCCCTCCCCCCCAACACTAAGGGAGTGTTATGCACTCTGTCCTGTGGAAAGTCCATGGCCCTCCCTACTGCATCTAGGTTGAGCAAGGTTTACATCCAAAAAGAATAGGATCCCTTGAAGCCAGTACATGCAGAAGAGACACATTCCAGTGTCACTATCAGTGGTCATTCAGTCTGCCCCAGCAGTCAACCCCCTTCAGAGGGGTTGGTTGTTCCCATGC
Organism: Myodes glareolus; assembly: GCF_982192425.1. Taxonomy (NCBI): domain Eukaryota; kingdom Metazoa; phylum Chordata; class Mammalia; order Rodentia; family Cricetidae; genus Myodes; species Myodes glareolus. The sequence goes on from NC_142049.1 coordinate 37,585,266, forward strand.
TTGTTCACTCCCAGTCTACTTGGAGTTGGTGATCTCAAGCAAAGTGTCTCACTGGATGAATCCCTGATGGTCTTGAAGTTTTTGCACATACTCTCACTCCTTCCCCTCTTCAACTGGATCTTGGGAGCTCAGTCCAGTGCTCCAATGTGGGTCATTACCTCTGTTCCCATCTGTTGTTGGACGAAGGTTCTATGGTGATATTTAAAATAATCATCAGTCTGACTACAGGTTAAGGTCAGTTCAGACACCCTCTCTTCTATTGCTTAGGTCTTAGCTGGCATCATCCCTGTGGGTTCTTGAGCATTTTTCTAGATCCAGGTTTTCTGAAAACTCCATAATGGCTCCCTCAATCACAACATCTCTCTCCTTGCTCTCATGTCTGTCCTTCTTCCATCTCGACTATCCCATTCCCTCACATTCTCCTCAACCCCCTTCTCCCATTTTTTCTACCTCCTGCCCTTCTGCTCCTAAATTTTTGTCTGATTCTAATTTCCAGGTGGGTCTATATATTTTTTTCTTTGTGTTCACCTTATTATTTAGTTTCTTAGGATCCTGAACTATTGGCTCCTTGACCTTTGTTTATGACTAGTATCCACTTATGAGTGAGTACATACCATGCTAGTTTGTTTGGGTCTGGGTTACCTCACTCAGGAAAATGTTTTCTAACTCGGTCCATTTGGATGCCAAACTCAAAATATCATTATATTTTTACTCTAATGTGTAAATATGCAACACTTACTTTATCCATTCTTCAGTTGAGAGGCATCTAGTTTGTTTCCAGGTTCTGGCTACTACAAATAATGCTGCTATGAACATAGTTAAACAAATGTTATTAAAATATGATTGAGCATCTTCTGGTTATATTCCCAAGAGTGGAACTGCTGGATCCTGAGGTAGATTGATTCCCAGTTTTCTGAGAAACCACCACACTGATTTCCAAAGTGGTCGCACAAGTTTGCATTCCCACAAGAAATGGATGAGTGTTCCCCTTGCTCCACAACCTCTCCAGGAAAAGCTATCATTAGTGTTTTTGATCTTAGCCATTCTGAAAGGTGTAAGATGGTATCTCAAAGTTGTTTTGATTTGCATTTCTCTGATAGCTAAGGAAAAAGAACTTGTTCTTAAATATCTTTTGGCCATTTGAAATTGTTCTGATGAGAATTCTCTGTTTAGTTCAGCACACTGCTTTTTAATTGGGTTATTTAGAATTTTAATGTCTATTTTCTTGTCTTCTTTATATATTTTGGAGATCAGTCCTTCATCTGATGTGGGGTTGGTGAAGATTTTCTTTCACATTCAGTAGGTTGTCTTTTGCCTTATTGACAGTGTTCTTTGCTTTAAAGAAGCTTCTCAGTTTCAGGAGGTCCTATTTATTTATCGATGCTTTTATTGTCTGTGCTACTTCGGTTATATTTAGGAAGTGGTCTCCTGTGCCCATGCACTGAAGGTTACTTCCCACTTTCTCCTCTATTAGGTTCAGTGTGGTCAAATTTATATTGAGGACTTTAATCCATTTGGACTTGAGTTTTGTGCATGGCGACAGATATGGATCCGTTTTCATTCTTCTACAGGTTGAGATCCAGTTATGCAGGCAACATTGTTTGAAGATGCTTTCTCTTTTCCATTGTATCTTTTCTGCTTCTTTGTCAAAAATCCAGTGTTCATAGGTGTGTAAATTAATATCCGGGTCTTCAATTTGATTCCATTGGTCAATGCCTCTGTTTTTATGCTAATACCAAGCTGTGTTATTTATTTATTTATTTATTTATTTATTTATTTTTTAACTGTAGTTCTGTAATAGAACTTTATGTCAGGGATGTTAATGCCTCTGGCAGGTCCTTTATTATACAGGATTGTTTTCAGAATAAATTCTGCAAAATTTACTCACAAAGTTTGCAAAGATCCATTTTGTTTTTCGTTGTAGAACACGACACAAATGGCATTCACCAAAATGATTTAAAAAGTTTATAAATAGATTTTGCCTATCAATTTTATATTGTACATAAAATATAAAAACTAATTTTTTTAGTCTCCAACTTTATGAATATTGAAAGATATTTATAGCAGGGTCTTATGTTCCAAGTATTCAGCTATTTAGGACTAATGAAATTCTAAATCTTTAAAGCATGTAGTGGTGTTTATGATTGCATTCCAGGATGAAATTAGCATTTGTTATGATAAGAAAGGTCATAGATTTTCTTGATATAATTCTATAACAATAAATATTTCTTGAAATTGCCTCAGTGTGCCCTGTCCTTGACCCAGACCCTATAGTTCAATAGGAAGTAATTCTGATTTTGTGAACAATTAATCACCAAAGTCATATTCATTATTTGTGAATCTTCCATGTTTCTTAACATTATGATTTTGCAAAAAGCAACGTTCTCATTCAGTTAAATATATAGTACAGTAGAGCAAAATCAATATTTTGATGAGCCTCTCAATAAAGTACTCTGAGTAGCGTATAATAAAGGATTCATTATCTAGGGATAGACTCACAAATCAACAGGAAACAGGACCAGAATCATGCTGGTGAGAGATGGAGAGCACACACATTTCTACATCTGAATTTTTACTATTCCAAGACTACTGCCAAAGTGGTCCATCACCTCTAATGCCATTGGCTTAAGGAGTTCCCAGAGACCTCTCCCTTTTGTCTAAATAAGAGCATTATAAGCACAATATAAAACTATAGACAATTATATACAAAACTATAGACAAGATACCAAATATAAAAGTTAGAGTTACTACCAACATATACAATATCAAGCAGGAAACTTATTTAAATGTTTCAATAGTTATCCTATCCCAAGAAGTCTGTTTTGTATTAGAAATTGCTTCGCCGAGTTATGAGAGGAAAGTACCTATAGCTGTCTAGTCTTCAACCCCATTGAAGACCTGAGAAGGGAAATAATTGAGTAAACAGGAAATGAAATCAAACAACTTCCAAAATGTGCAATAAATGACAGAGACAACTGGCTAGTTATGCAGTCACCCAAATCTCATTTGTAATGTTGGTGCAACCAAATTTTGCTGAAGCCAACAGTAACTGACAGACCATTTTCAGAGACAGGAATACATTTTAAACTGTGTTAACCTGTTTTGACAAGTTTGGTAGTCTTTTGTCTTGTATCCTTCATGTCCAGTTCAGATACCATGCATTTTATCAATGGTCAAGGCATGGGAAGTTCTTTGTCTAAAGGCCAGTTTTGCAAGGAGAAAACAAGCTCCAAGTGGAGTATAATCACTTCCCAACATTCTCTCAGATTGCAAGGAGCAATCGTGACTCTCATAAACAGAACTCTAAGTTATTTAAATGCCATAATCTATACATATTTGAACTGGTTGATGATTACTTATCTGCAGGGAAGACAATCTCTTCTCTATCTATCTAAAAATCCTGATTAGTCTAACTATAAGCATGACAAAGATGGATGACTATTGACTTAAAATATTAATATCTATATACCTTAAAGACTAAAGCTTCATATTAGAATATTAGACAAACCTTAGAGAACTCTGCTGCAAATGAAGACAGTGACCTCAAAATGTAAACAGTGTATAAAAATCTTGATCAGAGGTAGAAATATATAATGCAATATGATAAATATATCCTAAAATTGTATCAATGCACAAAATGTCTTGAACAGTGATAGAAACATTTATGCATACAATATTACAAGATACTTTTGCATATGTATACAAATATTGTAACCATAAATAGGAGCATATTCAATATAACAAATATAATTTGAATTTGTTTTGATATACAAAAATCTATACCAATGTAAATTGCCTATAAATGATAGCTCACAGATATTCATTCTGTTACTCACTATTATTATTAGTGTGAGTAAACTCACAGTAATCTATTATTTCATATTAAGGAGTTTCTATAGTAATATTTGATATGTGTAATTAGAGAAACAATATTGACAAGCATTCCATTAGTGAAGCTTTCGGTCTTAATGGATTAAATATAGCACAAATTAAATCTCTCCCCTTACTATTATGCTTCCTATGTGATAGACTTAGTGTTACCATTGTTTTTATTAAACTCACAGTGAAGAAAATCAAGCTAAAGACTAAATTTTTATTTGTCTTATAATTCTTCTGCAATGTTTATTATCAAAGGAAGTCAGGGCAGGAATATGATCAGAGAACAAATCTAGGCTTGTTTTGATTACACGTCATGGAGAAGACCTGCTTAGATTTCTGCTTTTAAAGACTTGTTTACCCAGCTTTCCTGTGTAACCCAGTAACAGCAGCTGAGGGATGACAATGTCCTCATTTCTTGGGCTCTTTCACATAATTCATCAATTAAAAATACTATTAATACTTCTTTACAGAATCTTCTGAAACATGAAGATATTTTCTAGATTGAGATTTCCTGATCACAGATAACTTTAGCTTATTCCTACATGACATAATACTGTCCAGTTCACTCTCATAGGTTATTGCTCTGTTTCATGTGCATTAATAAAATTTGCCATATCTTCATTTTCATCATTTTCCTCCACTTGTCCTGCTTAGTGAAAAACAACTACAATTAGAGTTAGTGTTTTCTGTGGGTATAAGTTGTTCCAGCAATAGAATTTGAAAAAAAAAAGTCTCATTATTCATTCATGAGTCACACATCTATGTACTTCCCTCCAAGTCTTAGGGACACTTAAACAATAAGGAGATGGAAAGAACTGAATAGTTCAAGGTATATTGAATTATATTATATATCATCCTTTTTTGTTATTTTACATTCTATATTCATATGTCTGACAGTAAAGTTGGGATTGAAAAACTTTGGTTGTTGGTAATCATCTGTCACGTCTGAATCTGTTGGAGCCTTTCTGTCATTTTCTCAATACAAATGTATTTTGCTTTCTGGTAGGGTTTTGTTGAAGACAAGAAACATCAGAATATAACATTGCAAAGTAGCTAAGATTCTATAGAATCATTTTATTGTAGAATATTTCATTTTTCCCAACTTGTGACTTATAAGGATCTCGATCAGGGTAATGGTCAGATATATGAGTATATCAATATTTCATTAGGATTTAAGTTCATTTCTAGATGATGCTGGCAAAATAAATTATTTTTGTGTTAATATCATCACTTTAGTCTCAGTTTTCTACCTTCTGAAGCAGTGAGGGGTATTCCTTCCACATAATCACATGAATCATAATCCTCTTAATTATTTAATTCCTATCCTATTTTTCATCATATTTTATATATATAAACATATATATATATAATATATATGCACACACACACACACACACACATATATATATATATATATATATATATGAAGTTTACTCAATATTTTCCCTTTTTATGCATGTTGGTCATGAGATTGAAGAACTTTGTTCCTG